>NC_064820.1:54419015-54722045 GCF_024166365.1 Elephas maximus indicus
GCTTCAAGTCTTCTTCACTTTCAGCAATCGAGGTTATGTCATCTGCATATAGTGGGTTGTTAATGAGTCTTCCTCTAATCCTGATGTCACGTTCTTCTTCATATAGTCCACTTTCTTGGATTATTTGCTCAGCATACAGGTTAAATAAGTATGGTGAAAGGGTACAACTCTGACACACAGCTTTCCTGATTTTAAACCAGGCAGTATCCCCTTGTTCTGTTCTAATGACTACCTCTTGGCCTATGTACAGTTTCCTCATGGGACAATAAGTGTTCTTGAATTTTCATTTTTGCAACACTATCCATAATTTGTTTCCACACAGTCAAATGCCTTTGCGCAGTCAATAAACCACAGGTAAACATCTTTCTTGTATTCTCTGCTTTCAGCAGAGATCCATCTGACATCAGCAATAATATCCTTCATTTCAGGTCCTCTTCTGAATCCAGGTTGAATTTCTGCATTTCCCTGATGATGTACTGCTATAACCCTTTTGAATGATCTTCAGATAGTTTTACTTGCTTTTGATATTAATCATATTGTTTGGTAATTTTCACATTCTGTTGGATCAGCCTTCTTTGGAAGGGCACACATACGGATCTCTTCCAGTTGGTTATCCAAGTAGCTGTCTTCCAAATTTCTTGGCACAGACAAGTGAGCGCTTACAGTATTGTATCTGTTTGTTGAAACATCTCACTTGGTATTCCATCAATTGCTGTAGCCTAATTTTTCTCCAGTGACTTCAGCAGGACTTGGATTTATTGCTTCTGCAAAAATGGTTCTTGATTTTATGCCTCTTGAAATGGATGAATGTTGACCAATTCTTTTGATGCTTCCTACACTAGGATTAACAATATGCATATTTAAAGCTACATTTATTTTCACTATGGTGAGCTTCATATGGTGGGCATCAGGATTGGAGGAAGACTCATTAACAACCTGCGTTATGCAGATGACACAACCTTGCTTGCTGAAAGTGAAGAGGACTCTAGGCACATATTTTTATGCATAAGGCTGGAGCAGTTTTGCATACAGGCTAGATTGAGTATATTTTGGAGATCACATTATCTGAAACAAGTGGCATCTTATAAATTTCTGACCGTATCTCATTGCTGCTGTTTTTATCTGCAAGTTGATAATGCATGGTAACCCTGTGGGTGCAGAGTAGAACAGCTCCATTGGGTTTTCAAGTCTGTGACCTTTTGGAAGCAGATTGTCAAGCCCATCTTTCCAGGCTGCTTTGGGTGGGTTCAAACCACCAGCTTTTCAGCTAGTAGTCCAGATGTTAACCTGTTGTGCCAACCAGGTACTCCTATCTCATTGTTGTTGCTGTGTGCCGTCTAGTGGATTTTGACTCAAAGCGACCGTATATGAAAGAGTAGAATAGCTCCGTAGGATTTCACAGGTTGTAACCTTTATGGCAGCAGATTGCAAGGTCTTTTGCCTGCATAGCTGCTGATGGATTCCAACCGCTGACCTGTTGGTTAACAGTAGAATACTTAGCTACTGACCAATGGGACTCCTATTTCATTGCTGCTGTTGTTAGGTGCCACCAAGTCAGGTTCCAACTCATAGTGACCCCATGTACAACAGAACGAAAAACCTTGTTTAGTCCTGTACCATTCTCATAATGGTTGCTATGTTTTAGCCCATTGTTGCAGCCACTGTGTCAATCCATCTCCTTGAGGGTCTTCCTCTTTTTCACTCGCTGACCCTCTGCTTCACCAAGCATGATGTCCTTCTTCAGGGACTGGTAACTCCTGAAACATGCCAAAGTAACCCAGATGACGTCTCACTATTCTCACTTTTAAGAAGCATTCTGGCTGTACTTCTTCCAAGACAGATTTGTTAGTTCTTCTGGCAGCCCATGTTATATTCAAAATTCTTCACCAACACCGTAATTCAAAATATCAATTCTGATTCATTCTTCCTTATTCGTTGTCCAGCTTTCACATGCATATGAGGCCATTGAAAATACCATGGCTTGGGTCAGTTGCACCTTAGTCCTCTAAGTGACAATTTTGCTTTTTAATGCTTTAAAGAAATCTTTTGCAGCATATTTGCCCAATGCAATATGTCATTTGATTTCTTGACTGCTGCTTCTGTGAGCGTTGACTGGGGAGCCAAAGAATATGAAATCCTTGAAAATTTCAATAACTGCAGTCTTTTCATCGTTTATCATGATGCTGCTTATTGGTCGATTTGTAAGAATTTTTGTTTCTTTGTATTGAGGTGTAAGCCATACTGAAGGCTGTAGTCTTTGAGCTTCAGTAAGTGCTTCAAGTCCTCTTCACTTTCAGCAAGCAAGGTTGTGTCATCTGGATATCGCAGGTTGCTAACGAGTCTTCCTCCAATTCTGATGCCCTGTTCTTCTTCATATAGGCCAGCTTCTCAGATTATTTGCTTGGCATACAGATTGAATATGTATAGTGAAAGGATACAACCCTGATGCACACCTTTCCAGACTTTAAACCATGTAGTACTCCCTTGTTCTGTTCCAAAGGCTACCTCTTGATCTGTGTACAGGTTCCTCATGAGCAGAATTAAGTGTTTTGGAATTCCCATTCTTGCCAACGTCATTCATAATTTGCCCATAGAATTCTTCAATATTGCAACTTGAAGCTTGAATTTTTTCTTCAGTTTTTTCAGGTTGAGAAAAGCCTGGAGTGTTTTTCTTTTCAGGTTTTCTAGCTCCAGGTTTGCACATTTCATTATAATACTTTATCTTCTTGAGCTGCCTTTTAAATTCTTCTGTTCACCTCTTTGGCTTCATTATTTCTTCCATTCGCCTTAGCTACTCAACATTCAAGAGAAAGTTTTAGAATCCCTTCTGACATCCATTTAGTCTTTTCTTCCTTTCCTGCCTTTTTAATAATTTTTTGATTTCTTCATGTATGATGTCCTTGATGTCATCTCACATCTCACCTGAACTTTGGTCATTAGTGTTCAGTAAGTCAAATCTATTATTGAGGTGATCTCTAAATTTAGGTGGGATATACTCAAGGTCATGCTTTGACTCTCAGGGGCTTATTTCAATTTTCTTCAGCTTCAACTTGAATTTGCATATGAGAAATTGATGGTCAGTTCTGCAGTCAGCCCTTGGCCTTGTTCTGACTGATGATATTAAGCTTTTCCATTGTCTCTTTCCTCAGATGTAGCCGATTTGATTCCTGTGTATTCCATCTGATGAGGTCCATGTGTATAGTCGCCGTTTATGTTGTTGAAGAAAGGTATTTGCAATGACTAAGTCATTGGTCTTGCCATAGTCTGTCGTAGATCTCTGGTGTCACTTCTATCACTGCCATATTTTCCAACCACTGATCCTTCTTTGTTTCCAATTTTCACATTCCAATCACCAGTGATTATCAATGCATCTTTATTGCATGTTTGATCAATTTCAGACTGCAGAAGCTGGTAAAAACCTTCAATTTCTTCATCTTTGGCATTAGTGATTGGTGCCTAAATTTGAATAATAGTCCTATTATCTGGTCTTCTTTCTAGGCTCATGGATATTATCCTACCACTGACAGCATTGTACTTCAGAATAGATCTCGAAATGTTCTTTTTGGCAATGAACGAAACACTGTTCCTCTTCAATTTGCCATGCTAGACCTTGTAATACCATATGATTGTTTGATTCAAATGGCCAATACCAGTCCATTGCAGCTCACTAATGTCTAGGATATCTATCTTCAAGTGTTCCATTTCATTTTTGACAACTTCCTATTTTCCTAGATTCGTACTTCATACATTCCACATTCTGATTATTAATGGATGTTTGCAGCTTTTTCTTCTCATTTTGAGGCATGCCACATCAGCAGATAAAGATCCTGAAAGCTTTACTCCATCCACATCATTAAGGTTGACTCTAAAAAAATTTTTTTTTTTTTCTACTTTGAGGAGAAGCTCTTCCCCAGTTGGCCAGTGAAAACCTTAGGAATAACAAAGACCATTGTCTGATACAGTGTCAGAAAAGGAGCCTCTCAGGTGGGAAGGCACTCAAAATATGACCTGTCTCATTGCAGCCTCTTAAATATTTTTCTCATTTTATGAGAGTTTTTCCTCCATAGGTGTTTTAAAAGAGGATCTTTTGAAGTAAATCTTAATGCCTCTTATGCCTTCACATTTAATAATAATTTGGCAGAATATTAAATTCTAGTTCCAGAGGTCTTTTCTTTAGAAGCTTTTAGTATGCTGCCCTAAGTCTCTTGGCTTTTAATGTCTCTGTGGAGAAGTCTGTTATCAGTCTAATCTTGTTTCTTCTGTACGTGACCTCCTTTTCTTTTTAGAAAATTCTAGAATCTCTCTTGGTTTCGATGTACTTAGATTTACCTCTAAAATTTATCTAGATTTTCCATCTATTCTGCTTGGCATTATATTCTTTTAATATTAAGCGTTCATTTTTTTTTCTTTAGTTATTTTGAATTCTCAGTCATTAGTTCTTCAAATATTCCATTTGATATTTTATTATCTGTTGCCTGGGGCCATTATATAACTATCTTATCCTCCAGATTTGTTAATATTTTGTTTACATGATCCATTGAACCTCTCCTGACAATTGCTTTTTGGGAGTTTCTACAAATGATCTTTGAGTTTAAGAATGTATTTTTTGGCCCTTTTTATTTTATTCATTTTCCCATTTAGCTAATCCGTTCTATGTTTTAATTATTATGATTTTTATTATCAGTCTGTCTTCTTGGTGATTATTACTTCAATTTTTCATTTGCTCTGTGAGTATAGTTTTATTGCTTTAAAAAATACTGACTTTTCTGTACTATCAATTCTAGTTTATGCAGTATGTGTGTATATATATATATGTATATGTATGTGTATATATATATATATATATATATATGTATAAACACAAACCCATTGTCATTGAGTCTATTCCAACTCATAGCGACCCTATAGGACAGAGTAGAACTGCCCCATAGGGTTTCCAAGGAGCAGCTGGTAGATTTGAACCACCCACCTTTTGGTTAGCAGCCATAGCTCTCAACCACTGCTCCACTAGGGTTCTAGATTATACTTTGTTGTTTCTATTTTATTTTTGTTGTGCTCCTCAATTATTTTGACTGTGAGCTTATTTCCCCATTGTGTATCAGCTATATTGGCTGGCACTGTAAAGGGTAGGTCTTGACCCTAGTCCCTAGCTCTTGAAATTTCTGATGGATTTGGAAGTGGGAGATGCCCCAAGGTTATGTTTTCAAAGTTCACAAACCAGGTTTAAGTGACTCTGCTTGCTCCTCCGTCATCAAGTGACTCTGTTTTCTAGGGGACCTCTATACACCTAAAAATCCTGTTGCCATCTAGTTGATTCCAACTCATAGCGACCCTACAGAACAGAGTAGAACTGCCCCACAGGGTTTCCAAGGGGCAGCTGGTATATTCAAACTGCTGATATTTTGGTTATCAGCCAAGCTCTTAACCACTGTGCCACCAGGACTCCTTTATACACCTACTCCTCACTTATCAGTTATCTTCCTATTTGACATTTTCCATAATAGTAAAAATTATACTATCTATTTTTTGTATTAATGAAATACATCTGGCAGTAATGAACACCAAGGTACGAGGTGAGAGTAACACTGGCTGTGATGGTTAAGGTTATGTGTCAACTTGGCTGGGCCATGATTCTCAGTGGTTTGGCAGTTATGTAATGTAATTTGGCAGTTATGTAATAATGTAATCTGGCAGTTATGTAATGATGTAATGTGTTATTTATATAATGATGTAGTCATCCTCCATTTTGTTATCTGACGTTGTCCTCCTCCTTTTTTGCATAATGCCGATTTTCACATAATGACCTGGTCTTTGTAACCTATGTCGATAACAGAGGAGTGGGTGTACCTCTATCTGACACTGCTCTATACTGAGTTTTCTCAGTTGATCATGACTGCCAAGTTGTAGTTTGGAAGTGAGGGAGCCCCGGTGGTGCAGTGGTTAAATTCTTGGCTGCTAAGCTAAAGGTTGGTGGTATGAAACCACCAGCCTCTCTATGGGAGAAAGATTTGACAGTCTGCTCCCATAAAGATTACAGCATTAGAAACCCTATTGGTGGCTAAGGGGCACAATCAACTTCAAGGCAATGAGAAAGTTTAGAAGCAGAGTAGAGGAGAGAGCACTCGCTCATCCCCCAACTGTTATCTACTCCTAAAAGTTGCTGTGTTGGCCTGCTCTCTTCTATTCTGGAGTAGTGAGGTAGCAATAAGGCACAGAAAAAGCTCCCCAACCAACAGCCTGTAATATAATCATCTTATTGGGAACTGAAAATCTCAGTCAAGACACAGATGCACACACACACACACACACACACAAGAAAATAATTACTGCAGTATTTATATGATAGAGAAAGAAAATGAGGAGTAATATATGTGTTCAATAGTAGGGTGTGGTTAAATTAATTAAGGTACATCTATTTACTGGCATAAGATAATGAATTAGATATACGAATGTTACTACAGATAACACTTCAAGAAACGTTATTAAAGGGGAAAAAATCAAGGTGCAGAAACACTGAAATAAATGTAGAAGATAAAATGCTGATAACTGTAATTTTTGTTTTCTAACATATTTTAACATATGCTTAGAAATATTAACTGTGCTGTTGTTTGGGATGGGGGAGTTCTGTATGGATGAGGAATTTATATATTATATAAGTAAAATTTCTAAATACATGGACTATGATTTTTTTTTAATTTAAAAATTCACTTTGCTAATACTCTATAAAAAGATTTACTTTAGGATCCATTCTACAGCATCCTTTTTGGCAATGGTTCCTAGCTTTTTTCTCCTTAAAAAAAAAAAATCTATTTTATAAAACATGTTACATGTTCTCAATCACATGTACACAGACACATAATTACTTACGAATTTGTACTCTGGTAGAAGACACTACTTACATGTAGTACTGTATTTGAACTTACATGCTAATTAATTAAAGTTAAAGAAAGAAATATTAATCAGGATAAGTTTAAAAAATTCAATTATCATACTTGTCTTACTGAAATTATTTAGCATTAGTGGAAGCTAATATTTTGTTTTATTTTAATTTTATGTTTAAATTTCATACTAAATAATTTATTCATCTTATATAAAATCTCTGCGGAGAAACAATCTCTATGTTAACATAAATGAGCTTGTGAAAGAATGTCAAGTGATATTATGAAACTGCCCAAAAAGAGATTTGTTGATATTAGATAAATCGAGGCATCACTTGTCAGTTGGTCTATTTAGAAAAGATAGTTGGAAAGAAATACAAAAGCCAATATTCAAATTACCTGTGTGATTTGTTCTTTTTTGACTACAGATTGTCAATGTGAAAAGTGTGGTGAAAGGAGACAGTAAAATCAAAATGTCACTTTCTTTCACAGATCAGAATCCTGTTTTATTTTATTTTTTTATGGTATAGGAGATATAACGAGCTCTAACAATGGAGCCACACTTGCCCTCTTTGGGCTTGTCAGTCTCCAGTTTGAAGTATTATTTTTAATGGCCTATCTAGAGAGTTTATTTTTAAAAGAACAAGAATATATTAAGGTGTTTAATCTATCAAAAATTTGCTTTGCTATTTCATGATCAGTTAGTGTTCTAAAGTTTGGTGGACCTTGATAGATAATGTCAGTTGATTCTAAGGCTATGTCTACACGGATAGCAATGCATTTCGGAAAAGCGTTCTTACTCTAATCTGTAGTCAAATCAATTATTACTAGCTTGCTACACAGTGATTCAATCAGAACCTATAATTTAGAGTTTTCACACTAATTTCACTGGTAAATTTGATGGAAAGCAATAGTTGTGGCAAGATTCTCAGAAATGTTTGCAAACACAATAGACACAATAAAATTAAGTTTAAACTAGAATACCTATTCTCAAGGTGTGTTTCTGGGTTGCAACAGAGGAATAGATTTTTTTTCCTGAGCCATTTCCTGCTTCTGTTTCTCCCCTTTCTTGTTTTTATGGATCTGATTACTCTAGCAACTGCATTAAACTATTTGCTTTATTCTATAACCTTCAGATTGAAATCTGAATTTTGAAAAATGAAGCCGACATAGAGGGAAGAGACTTGAGATACAAGAAAATTTGTCAAATGAGATAGGGATATGAGAGGGGTTTAATGTGAATGAAAGAGAGAGGTGGAGGGAGAAAGAAATTTTGTCATTCCTGGCAAAACAATGTTCAGCCTTGTCTGAAGCCAGAAAAATTCCTGGACTTTTAAATTCTTAAGCCATTCACATTATTTACCTAAATACAATCACATGAACTTTGTTATGGATTGAATTGTGTTCCCCCCCACCCCCACCCCAAAGTTATGTTGAAGTCCTAACCTCTGTAACTGTGAATATGGCCTTTCCGGAAATAGAGGTTTTCTTTTTTTATGTTAATGAAGTCACACTTGACTAGGATGGGTGCTAAACCTAATCCCTTCCAAGTAGTATATTATAAAAAGCGTGGAATAGATTAAGACACATGCAACCAAGAAACACCAAAGAGTGCGCAGAGAAGCTGAAACAGACAAAAACCTTCCCCTAGAGCCCACAGAGAGAGCTAATGCCTTAAATTCAGACTCCTAGCTTCTCAAACTGTAAGATAATAAATTCTTTCTCTTTAAAGCCACCCATTTGTACTTCTTATTGTTGCAACGCTAGTTAACTAAGACAAACCCCTACATTTTTAAATCCAGAAATACCAGGTTTGTTATTTTAAAATTTGTTTTTGTCTGAAAACTCTCTCCACACATTCCTTTCAGAAATTACCCAGAAGGGTGTCCATGTGTCTCTCAATCAGTTTCGGTTATTGCTCACAAGCAAACTAAGGCAGGATTCTATGACTTGAAGCCCTTCCCTTATGATTTCTTTGTTTTAAATTTTTTTTTCCAGCTGCTAATTATCTTTTTTTCCTTTAATTTTTATTGTGCTTTAGGCAAAAGTTTAGAAATAAAGTCAGTCTCTCATACAAAACCTTATATACACCTTGCTATATATTCCTAGGTGCTCTCTCCTTAAAGAGGCAGCACATTCCTTTTCTCCACCCTCTGTTTCTATGTCCATTCAGCCAGCTTCTGTCCCCCTCGGCCTTCACATCTCCCCTCCAGACAGGAGCTGCCCAGATAGTCTCATGTGTCTACTAGATTCAAGAAACCCACTCCTGACCAGTATCATTTTCTGTCTTGTAGTCTAGTCCAATCCCTGTCTGAAGAGTTGGCTTCGAGAACGGTTCTTGTATTGGGCTAACAGAAGATCTGGGGACCATGACCTCTGGGGTGCCTCTGGTCTAAGTCAGACCATTAAGTCTGATCTTTTTACTAGAATTTGGGGTCTGCATCCCACTGCTCTCCTGCTACTTCAGGAATTCTCTGTTGTGATCCCTGTCATGGCAGTCATCGGTTCTAGCAGGGCACCATCTAGTTCTTCTGGTCTCAGGTTGATGTAGTCTTTGATTTATGTGTACCGTTCTGACTTTTGGGCTCATACTTACCTTGTATGTTTAGAGATCTTCATTCTCCTTTGCTCCAGGTGAGTCGAGACCAATTGTTGCATCTTAGATGGCCACTTGCTAGCATTTGAGACCCCAGATGTCACTCTCCAAAATGGGATGTAGAATGCTGTCTTAATAGTTTTTATTATGCCAATTGACCTAGATGTCCCCTGAAACCATAGTTCCCAAACCCCCGCCCCTGCTACTCTGGCCTTCAAAGCATTCGGTTTATCCAGGAGACTTCTTTGATTTTGGTATAGTCCAGTTGTTCTGACCTCTCCAGTATTGTGTGTAGTCCATCCCTTCACCTAAATTAGTTCTTGTCTAATAGCTAATCAGTGAATCCCCCTCTCCCTCCCCCCTTTCATAACCATCAAAGAATATTTTCTTCTCTGCTTAAACTTGTCCTTGAGTTCTTATGATAGTGGTCTCATACAATATTTGTCCTTTTGCATCTGACCAATTTCATTCAGCATAATGCCTTCCAGGTTCCTCTATGCTATGAAATGTTTCATAGATTCATCATTGTCCTTTATTGATGCATGATATTCCATTGTGTGAATATACCATAATTTTTTTATCCATTCATCCATTGATGGGTATCTTGATTGCTTCCATCTTTTTGCTGTTGTAAACAGTGCTACAATGAACATGGGTGTGCATATACCTGTTCGTGTAAAGGCTCTTATTTCTCCAGGATATATTCCAAGGAGTGAGATTACTGGATCATATGGTAGTTCTATTTCTAGCTTTTTAAGGAAGCTCCAAATCGATTTCCAAAGTGGTTGTACCATTTTACATTTCCACCAGCAGTGCACAAGTGTTCCAATCTCCCCACAACCTCTCCAACATTTATTATTTTGTGTTTTTTGGATTAATGCCAGCCTTGTTGGAGTGAGGTGGAATCTCATTGTAGTTTTGATTTGCATTTCTCTAATGGCTAATAAACATGAGCATTTCTTCATGTATCTGTTAGCTACCTGAATGTCTTCTTTAGTAAAGTGTCTGTTCATATCTTTTGCCCATTTTTTAATTGGGTTATTTGTCTTTTTGTAGTTGAATTTTTGCAGTATCATGTAGATTTTAGAGATCAGCTGCTAATCAGAGATGTCATAGCTAAAAACTTTTTCCCAATCTGTAGATAATCTTTTTATTCTTTTGGTGAAGTCTTTGGATGAGCATAGGTGTTTGACTTTTAGGAGCTCCCAGTTACCTAATTTCTCTTTGCTATTTTTGCAGTTCTAGTAATGTTTTGTATATTGTTTATGCCATGTATTAGGGCTCCTAGTGTTGTCCTTATTTTTTCTTCCATGATCTTTATCATTTAGATTTTATATTTAGGTCTTTGATCCTTTTTGAGTTTGTTTTTGTGCATAGTGTGAGGTGTGGGTCTTGTTTCACTTTTTTTTTTAGTTTCCATGTATTTAATTAAAAAATCTTTGTTATATACCAGGTTCATAAAGAATAACTTATAAGGAAGAAAAATGGTAAAAATATATTTTTAAAGAAATTACTATGGAAATTGATCTTGAGTGAGTAAGTGTATGTGTGTATGAATGTTCTAATTATCTCTGAACATTTAAGCATCTGGTAACGTATAAGGTAAGAACAAGGAAAGGTAAGTTTTACTTTTCTTTAACAGTGTTACTTAGCAAATATATTACATAAACATATTATAAACACAATGTTAATTAAGATATTAAATCTGTGAAGTACAGCAGTTTAGTCTACATCTGCTGGTTGCTTTATTTACTTTTTCACTTTAAAGACAAGTCCAAAATCAAAACTTCTGATCTTATAACTTTTAAGGCTAAAGGGATCAAAGATTCTAAACTATCAAAAAAATTGAGTATTATTCTTACTGAGTACTAATGGACAACATAGAAACAAGATAAACACTGTTTCTGCCTTTAATTTGAAGTGTTGCCACTGAAATCAATTACAAATATTTCTTCTGAAAGATGCTACTATGAAGGTTACAGACTCAAATATTGACAATGGTTTTTCTCAATTAAATTTACAGAATACCTAGAAATGGGTTTAAATGGAACCTGTGGACAGTTTTATAATATTCATTAGCAACATTTTCTTAAAGACATATAAGATTATTGTTTTAATGTAAAATAGGAATTTTAAAATCATCTCCCCTTAATGCTTTCAACTGTCACATAACCATAACAAAAGACCCAAATAATTTCAAATAATCAGTGATACCATTTAGGCAAAAATTGTTCTATGTCAGTACTTTTAATAGAAAAAAGACAGCTCTACATAAGATACAGCCCAACTATTCTAATTGTCAGCACACCATATTACAGTAAACCAAGCTTATATTCCACCAACGAGTGTGGTTCTCCCATTACTTCACTTTGTGATGGATCATTAAGAACACGTTCAAAACCCATAGTCTCATCATTACCCCTCAAAATATCCAGCGAAAGGTTGGAGCTCACAAGAAATGGAAGACGTTGAGCCTGCTGCACCGCCTTGAATTCCATCTGCAATTTTAGTGGAGCAAACAGACCCTGGATGTTTCTCAGGGTGGAAGAATTCATTTTATCTTGGTTGAGCTGAAAAATTTTTCAGATAATTCAAGAGGATGACTGGGCAACAGTTCATTTTTCACAGAAGAAAAACCTTTTCGAAGAAGATCGTGATTCGCAAAAAGGCCGCTCGTTGAAAGTTCAGTAACTGGAATACTGTCTTTTAGCTGAGATCCAAGTCTTCTGGAATTCATCTTCAGCCCGCTCGCCGCACCACCTTTCAGCCCTGTTTCCCTCTCTTGTTTCATTTTTTTGCAGATGGATATCCAGTTATGCCAGCACCATTTGTTACATTTGTTAAAAGACTGTCTTGCCCCCACTTAACTGATTTGGGCCTTTGTCAAATATCAGTTGCTCATACGTGGATGGGATTATATCTGGATTCTCAATTCTGTTCCACTGGTCTATGTATCTGTTGTTGTACCACTACCAAGCTATTTTGACTACTGTGGCAGTAAAATATGTTCTAAAGTCAGGCAGTGTGAGGCCTCCCACTTTGTTCTTCTTTTTTAATAATGCTTTACTTATCCAGGGCCTCTTTCCCTTCCATATGAAGTTGGTGATTTGTTTCTCCATCTCATTAAAACATGTCACTGGTGTTTGGATAGGGATTGCATTGTATCTATAGATTGCTTTGGGCAGAATAGACATTGTTACAATGTGGAGTCTTCCTATCCATGAGCAAGGTATGTTTTTCCACTTATGAAGGTCTCTTTTGGTTTCTTGCAGTAGTGTCTTGTAGTTTTCTTTGTAGATGTCTTTTACTTCTTTGGGTAGATTTAATCCTAAGTACTTTATCTTCTTAGGGGCTATCGTAAGTGCTATTGATTTGGAAATTTCCTCTTCGTTGCTCTTTGTTGGTGTAGAGGAATCCAACTGATTTATCTATATCTTATATCCTGAAACTCGGCTGAACTCTTCTATTAGTTTCCATGAAGATTCCTTAGGTTTTTCTGTGTATAAGATCATGTCATCTGCAAACAAAGATACTTTTACTTCTTCTTTGCCAATTTGGATGTCCTTTATTTCTTATTTAGCCTTATTGCTCTGGCTAAGACCTCCAGTACAATGTTGAATAAGAGTGGTGATAAAGGGCATCCTTGTCTGGTTCCCGATTTCAAGTGGAATGCATTCAGGATCTTTCCATTTAGGATGATGTTGGCTGTTGGCTTTGTATAAATGCCCTTTATAATGTTGAGGTATTTTCCTTCTATTCCTATTTTGCTGAGAGTTTTTGTCATGCATGGGTGTTAAACTTTGTCAAATGCTTTTTCTGCATTGATTGATAAAATCATGTGGTTCTTGTCTTTAGTTTTATTTATACGATTTATTACATTAATTGTTTTTCTAATGTTGCACCATCCCTGCATACCTGGTATGAATCCCACTTGGTTGTCGTGAATTATTTTTTTGATATGTTGTTGAATTCTACTGGCTAGAATTTTGCTGAGGATTTTTGCATCTAAGTTCATGAGGGATGTTGGCCTCTAATTTTCTTTTTTTGTGGAGTCTTTACCAGGTTTTGGTATCAGGGTTATGCTGGCTTCCTAGAAAGAGTTTGGGAGTATTCCATCATTTTCTATGCTCTGAAATACCTTTAGTAGTAGTGGTGTTAACTCTTCTCTGAAAACTTGGTAGAATTCTCCAGTGAAGCCACCAGGACCAGGGCTTTTCTTCATTGGGAGTTTTTTCATTACTTTTTCAATCTCTTCTTTTGTTATTGGTTTATTTAGTTGTTCTGTCTCTGTTAGTTTAGGTAGGTAGTATGTTTCTAGAAATTTGTCCATTTCCTCTAGTTTTCAAACTTGCTAGAGTATTACTTTTCATAGTACTCTGTTATTATTCTTTTACTTTCAGTCGGGTCTGTTGTAATATCGCCCATCTCATTTCTTATTTGGGTCATTTGCTTCCTCTCCTGTTTTTCTTTTGTCAGCCTGGCCAAAGGTTTATCGATTTTGTTAATCTTTTCAAAGAACCAGCTTTTGGTCTTGTTAACTCTTTCAATTGTTTTTCTGTTTTCTATTTCATTTAGTTCTGCTCTAATTTTTATTATTTGTTTTCTTCTGGTGCTTGAGGGTTTCTTTTGTTGTTCCCTTTCTATTTGTTCAAGTTGTAGGGATAATTCTTTGATTTTGGCCCTTTCTTCTTTTTGTATGTGTGCATTTATTGATATAAATTGACCTCTGAGCACTGCTTTCTCTCTGTCCCAAAGGTTCTGATAGGAAGTATTTTCTTTCTCATTGGATTCTATGAATTTCTTTATTCCATCCTTAATGTCTTCTGCAACCCAGTCGTTTTTGAGCAGGTTATTTTTCAGTTTCCAAGTGTTTGATTTCTTTTCCCTGCTTTTTTCTGTTATTGACTTCTACTTTTATGGCCTTATGATCAGAAAATAAGCTTTGTAGTATTTTGATGTTTTGGATTCTGTTAAGGTTTTCTTTATGACCTAATATATGGTCTCTTCTAGAGAATGTTCCGTGTGCATTGGAAAAGAATGCATACTTGGATGCTGTTGGGTGGAGTGTATATGTTTATGAGGTCAACTTGGTTAATTGTGGCATTTAACTCTTCTGTGTCTTTATTGAGCCTCTTTCTGGATGTTCTGTCCTTCACTGAAAGTGGTGTGTTGAAGTCTCCTACTATTATTTTGGAGCTGGTCTATTTCAACTTTTCAATGATGTTAGAGTTTGTTTTATGTGTCTTGAAGCCCTGTCATTGGGTGTATAAATATTTAATATGGTAATATCCTCCTGGTTTATTGTCCCTTTAATCATTATATAGTGTCCTTCCTTATCCTTTGTGGTAGATTTAAGTTTGAAGTCTCTTTGGCAGAAATTAGTATAGCCACTCCTGCTTTTTTTTGATTGTTGTTTGCTTGATATATTTTTTTCCATCCTTTGAATTTTAGTTTGTTTGTGTCTTTAAGCCCAAGGTGCATCTCTTGTAGGCAGTATACAGCCGGAATGTGTTTTTTTAATCCATTCTGCAACTTTCTGTCGCTTTATTGGTGCATTTAATCCATTTACATTCAGCGTGATTATAGACAAGTATGAGTTTATTGCTGTCATTTTTGATGCCTTCTTTTGTGTGCTTTTGACAGTTTCATATTTCCACTTGCTTTTTTGTGCTGAGAAGTTTTTCTTTGTTGATTGTGTTTTCCTCTTTTTCCTTGTGGTTGAGTTTGTTTTTGTTGAGTCTTTATGGTTATCTTGTTTTTTATTTTGAAGTGTAAGCTTATTAGTCTTCTTTGTGGTTATCTTGATATTTACCCCTATTTTTCTAAGTTTAAACCTAACTTGTATCTCCCTATATTGCCTTGATTTCTTCTCCATATGGAAGATCTATCCCTACTTTATTTAGTCCCTCTTTATTGATTATTGTCATAGTTTGCATAATGACATCACTGATTCCCTGTTTTGAGCTTTTTTTTTTTTAAAATCTTGATTTATTTTTATGATTTCCCTATTTGAGTTGATATCTGGTTGCTCTGTTCTGTGCTCTAGTGTTGGGCTGATATCTGCTATTATTGTTTTCTATCCAGAGAATTCCCTTTAGTATTTCTTATACTTTTGGTTTGGTTTTTGCAAATTCCCTAAGGTTCTGTTTATGTGTAAATGCCTTAATTTCACCTTCATATTTGAGAGACAAGTTTGCTGGATATATGATTCTTGGCTGGCAATTTTTCTTCTTTAATTCTTTATATATGTCATCCCATTGCATTCTTGCCTGCATGGTTTCTGCCAGGTAGTCTGAACTTATTGATTCTCCTTTGTAAGTGACTGTTTACTTATCTCTGGCTGCTCTTAAAATTTTCTCTTTATCATTGGTTTTGGCAAGTTTGATTATAATATGTCTTTGTGACTTTCTTTTGAGATCTACCTTGCATGGGGTTCGAATAGCATGTTGGATAGATATCCTTTCATCTTTCACAATATAAAGGAAGTTTTCTGCCAACAAACCTTCAACAATTCTCTCTGTATTTTCTATTATCCCTCCCTGTTCTGGGATTCCAATCACTCACAAGTTATTCTTCTTGATAGAGTCCCGCATGATTCTTAGGGTTTCTTCTTTTTTTAAAAAAAATTCTTTTATCTGATTTTTCTTCAAATATATTGGTGCCAAGTGATTTGTCTTCAATCTGACAAATTCTGCATTCCAGTTCCTCAATTCTGCTCCTTTGACTTTCTGTTGAGTTGTCTAATTCTGTAATTTTATTGTTAATCTTCTGAATGCTGTCTCTCTATGGATTCTTGCAGTTTATTAAATTTTTCATTATGTTCTTGAATAATCTTTTTAATTTCTTCAACTGCTTATCTGTGTGTTTCTTGGCTTTTTGTGTTTGTTTCCTTATCTTGTTCCTGATGTCTTGAAGAGTTCTGTATATTAATCTTTTGTATGCAACATCTGGTAATTCCAGGAATATGTCTTCATCCAGGAGAGCCTTTGATTCTCTCTTTTGGGAGTTTGTTGAAGCATTCATAGTCTGCTTCTTTATATGATTTGATATCAACTTTTTTCTCCAAGCCATTTAGAGATTATTTTATTAATTTATTTTATGTTTGCTCACTGTGTCCTAGTTTCTTGCATTGCTTTGTTTCGATATATCTAAATAAGCTACTAGAGTGAGCTAACTTGATTATTGGAGCCTTTGAAGCACTAATGTCCTGTTACCAGTTGACTAGAGCTGTTACCAGGTATATGAGCCTAGGAGTCCATTCCCTATTCTTGTATTGATTCAGCTCTGGTGTCCTGATAGTTGATCACCTAGTGTGTGGTGTAGGCTCTCACCTAATATCTTAGAGGAGCAGAGGTGATGGGTGTATGCACTGGTTTCTGGTAGTGGCAGGATTTCTTAATGTACAGTTTAAAGTTGAGATTTTGCTCCATTCCAATCATCATGACCATCACACCACCTAAGATGGACCAATGGTTACATCAGTTTCCTAGATGTTTATGAAGTTGTAATTAGTGCATCTTTGTGTTTGAAAAGCTACACTGCTGCTTCTTGTTTCCAGTGCCAGAGATCTGAATCAGAATCTTTGGGAACTGTGGAAGATTCTGTTGTTTTTCCTTTGCACTCAGTTAGGGGAAGGTTCTGCAAAAGAATTTCCAAAGTATCAAACTACTTCACTGTTAGGGGTGCAGAGTTTTGATATGCCACCAGGGCTGTCTGGACCAACCTTGAGAATGTCAATATTGTCAAGAGCTTACACCTGAATGAAGCTCTGCTGTCAACATATAGATAACCTATGAAGTTGCAGTTCAACTCTTCTTGAGTTTTCGTGGAGATGGCAACCTTCCACTGTATTTCAAGGTCCTTGATCTATTTCATTGCTCTTGTAAAATCAAAGGAAAATAGTTAGAAAACAAAAAAACAAACCTGTTGCCATAGAATCAATTTTGACTCATGGTGACATAGTTAAAAAAGAGAATGGATTCCCCTGCAGGACTATCTGAATGCCTATTACCCAAATGTTCAGTGAAACAGTTCTTCAACCCCTTCACATAGTCCCGTCTTCCCTAGGGAATATACAAACTGCCAACCAGGTCTAGTTAGTTTCAGAGTCATCTGCCAGTCTATGTGAAGAACTACCAGTAACCTCCAACACTTTTGTAAAAATTATCTGTAATGTCTTCCAATGTACTACCTGGTATTGTAGCTTTGCCAGGCCTCAGTACACTTTCTCATTTTCCTCATCTGTAAATCAGGTAAATAACAGGTCTTACCTCAGTGGGTGAGGATTAACTGAGCTAATTTATGTGAAATATTTCTAACAATATCTTGTATAATAAGTACTCAATTAGGGTTAACATTACTGTTGCTATTTTACTGTTATTATTTTTATTTTGATTTTTTGGTTAATTCTGAACACCTGAAATCCAAGAGTATCTGAGCTTGGGTTCTGTAGAACACAGAGCCTGAGGCAAGATCTTACATGGCATTGTTTTATTTAGGAGAGGGGTGCAATACAATAAAGCAAGGATGACGGGGATAAAGAAACGATGGAGGGAAGAACAAAGAACCAGTTAAAAAAAAAAAGAAGAAGAAGTAAAAGTAAAACAGCAAGTAAGAGATGTCCAAAGCTTCACCAAAAACATAGCTGATATCTCGAGATCTCTCCAGGGTTCTTATGAACTGCATCTTGAAACATTGTATCAGGTGAGAAAAAGACGACATTTTCTGCCATGTCTACTGCCTCTCCTTGGTCAAAGTTTGCTATATATTGTGTTTTCTTTACTGCCCCATTAGTTTGTACCACCTTGTGAAGCAACACAAGCTACAGGACACAGGTGAGCCAGGAAGCCAATGGCAGTCTTCAGCTTCCTGCCATCAGCCTACAGCTGGGCGAAACCTGATGAGCAAGAGTATATGAGAGGTTGCCGAGTGGCTTATCGAACATTTTGAGCGTCTCAGCCGCAATGGAATCCCTGAGGTGAAAGGCAAAACGTGCAGAGCATGAGGTGGAAATGACCCTCTGATGCGTTGTGCCCTAACCTAGTGTGGCAAGAGGGACTTGGCCTGGCCTGTTAAGCAAGTGACATTCCATGTAATGGCCCTTCTTTCCCATCAATCCTAAAATGGTAGCCAAGGAGTTCAAAAGCTTCCCTTCAATAAGTAACAAAACCAACCCCTAGGGCTACAAGAACACGATTAGTGCCAGGTGACCTTGCTGGTGAGACATTAAAAAGCATCAAGTAGAAACAATGACCAAAAGAATCTGCCAAGTCAAATAATTGGGTCCAGCAAAATCAGACAAGTGCATACCACACACCTTCACATTAACAATGTCTCTTAAGAATCAATTATTTTTAGTTTATTACCAAAGAAGAGAGGTATTTTCTCTTCAGAGCTATTATCTACCCTGAAGAATGACTCTGGAGGAATCTACCCTAGGTCAAATACCCACCTGTTATGGATTGAATTGTGTGTCCCCAAAATATGAGTTGGAATCTTAACCTGTATATCTGTGGATGTAACCCAATTTGGGAATAGTTTTTTTTTTTTTTCCTGTTAATTAGACCGTATCAGTAGGGTGTGTCTTAAACCTAATGATTTTAAGATGTAAAAAGAACAGATTAGAGACAGGGAGAAGCAAACACAAATGGGGGTGAACATAAATGCTATGTGGACATTGCCAAGGAACCAAAGAACGCTGGAGTTACAGAATCTCAGACAAAGGTTTTCTCCCAGGTCAGACAGAGAGAGTCTGCCGGTGCCCTGAATTTGAACTTCTGGCCTCCTAAACTGTGAAAAAATAAATTTCTGTTTTTTAAAGCCACCCACTTGTGACATTTTTGTTACAGCAACACCAAGGAACAAAGAAACCACCCGTGGGCTAATAGTTTCATTCAAAAGAATTCAGGGACATTTGATGTCAGCCAGGCTGACTTGTGCTCAAATTCAAGGGACTCAGAACCCTGGATTGACAAATGCATGGAGAGACAGAGTTCAAATGAAAGACATATGAAGTATAACAACAGCAACAAAACCTATGGCAATCTCTTCTCTTTCTGTTTTTGTCTTTTGCTCTCTCTTTCTGAGCTTTGTTTATTTATTTTTTTTTCTGGTATTTAAAAAAATCAGTGTGTGTTTATTAGATTTATTTACTTTAAAATATTCCTATTCGAAAGTTAGTGGATCTTTGTTATCTAAACAAACAAGAATTTCAGGACATTTTTCCATTATTTCATTGATTGTATCTTCTTTTAATTGTCTCCTTCAGAGACAGATACATTAATGCTTTTGGGTTTTCTGCATTTAACCTTCATATTCTTTTTATTTCTTTCATATTTTCCTTTTCCAATGTAATTTGGGAGAATTTTTCTGATTATATCATTCAGCTCAATAATTTGATATTCAGCCATGTCTATTTTGCTCCTTAGCCTGTCTATTGAAATTTTGATTTCTGCAATCATTTTTTTGAAATTGTACTTTAGATGAAGGTTACAGAACAAACTAGTTTCTCATTAAACAATTAGTTCACATATTGTTTTGTGACATTGGTTGCCAAGCTCACAACATGTCAACATTCTCCCCTTGTTGACCATGAGTTTCCTATTACCTGTTCCCTCCTGCCTTCTCGTTCTTACCTCTGGGCTGGTGTTCTCCTTTACTCACATTTTCTGTGATCTTTTTTTAAAATTCTTTTTCTTGTATTATAAATATTACACCTTAATGCATAACTCTGTTTTACTAATTATTTCTATTACAAACCTTGTAATTTGGCCTTTTATTGTCTCTGTTTCCTTGGGGATTACTTTTTCAATTAAGACTTCAGCCATCATGATTTTAATTACTGTTCTCATGTTAAGAATATTATACACTAATTCTCTGATTTTATCAATTACATTAGCTTTTTAAAAAAATTAACCCAGTGAACCTGGTGATTACATCTTCTATTTGTTCAGAACATTGAATATAGTTGAACATCTGTAATATTTACTGATTCTTGGTTATTTGTTTCTTTTTCTAAAAGTCTAGATAATCACTCTAGATAGTTGGAGAATATTACAAGATAAACATCATCAGTAAATGCTGATTATGATTGCAGGTACATAGATAGGTTTAGGGGCAGTACAAATGAGTAGATTATATTAGTAGCTTGACTTCCTCTTGTGGGAGCTCTTTCTTCTCTCTCTGCCCACTGAAGGCATCCTGTGAGTCTCCTTCAGTATAAACCCACTTCATTTGAAGAATTCTATCACTGGATTTTGTCTGGGGACAAACTACTATAAAAATGAAACAGTGCAGCTGTTTCATTGTCCTTTAGCTAATGACTTCAGCTTCAATATGAATTGATCACTATCTCATTTCCTGCTCTTCACTTCTTGGAATATTTTCTTTCTTTTTTTTTTTTTTTCCTGTGAATATCCACTGATTTAAAAGTTATATGTTTACTGTGGAATGTTGTAAGTCCATAAGCTTTGTGTAGTCTTTCCAATAGTCTGATACCATTTGAATTATACCTTCCAGAAACTCCTTAATATTTTGTTCTGCTTTTGGCATAGTTTTGACTTTCTGAAACCATATATATTTTTTTCTTATTTATCCTTTCATTTTAATAGGATTTTGAGAAAAGAGAAGGGCTAAATAATTGTGCTTCATAGGCATCCTGAGACCATACATTCTGGGTCATATTTTAAATGTATTAGAAAAGTTCTTTTAAACGTATACCTAATAATAAATACACAGGATCTTGAGAAGCTTTTTGTAATGTAAATACATTCATTTTTAATTTCTGAATTTTCTGCTTATTGTATTTAATATTGATGTAAACCAAATAAATCAATAAAATATTTTAACTTTGCTTTTTTCCTTCATGTACAGAGGGTCATCCTCACTAGCAGAGTAACTATCAATGAGTGCAAACAGGTATCATTTCATCACAAATCATTGCCATTATGTTTTAAAGCACAGTTCAGCAACCATGTATTTCTTCATTCAAATCTCTACAAAAATGTCACTTTAAAATTGAAGCCTCAATGTCCTGGAATAAAAAATATGGGTTAAGTATGGGTATTTTTACAAATTATTTGCATAAGTCAAAAGTCCAGTGCATTAGACCAAAGGACTAATAGACCACAACTATGACAGTCTCCACCTGTGTCTACCACCACCAACTGCTCTGACAGGGATCACAATACAGAGTCCTAGAGAAAGCTGGAGAAAAGTGTTCAACAAAATTCTAACCTCCCCTCCCACAAAAAGACAAAAGACCAGATTTACCTGTATGACAGAAACTGGAGAAACCTCAAGAATATGGCTCCCGGACACTCTTTTAACTCAGTAATGAAGTAACTCCTGAGGCTGACTCTTCAGCCAAAGATTAGACAGGCCCATAAAACAAAAGGAGATTAAATGGACACACCAGCCCAGGGGCAATGACAAGAAGGTGGAGAGGGACAGGAGAGCTGGTAATGGGGAAACCAAGGTAGAGAAGGGAAGAGTGTTGACATGTCATGGGGTTGGCAATCAATGTCACAAAACAATATGTGTATTAGTTGTTTAATGGGAAACTAATCTGTTATGTAAGCCTTCATCTCAAGTACAATTAAAAAAAAAATCCAGCACATTAACTATAGAAGGAAGAAACAGAACAAAATTCTTTTTGGGTCATCCCTTCAATAGATCGATTTGAATACTGTTTAAAATGTTTGTGAATAGCTTGTGAAAACTTCTTACAATATATTTAGGAGACAGAAGTTATAGCAACATGGAGCAAAATACATAAACTAAATTATTGTGTTTATTTGAACAACAAAAACCTTGACAAGTTTTTGAACTGCTTGGTTTTCTTTCAAAATTACATCAAAAGACTTGTGTTTTAATAAGCTAATTTCTCTAACAGAGGAGTCCCTGATTTGTACTGCATAAGTTTCAGGGACTATATCATAAATTTCAACAGGATAAAAGTAATTGTATTTCCTTTAGGAATAGTTTTGTAATTTCAGGTTGAATTCAAGACTAAGAAGAGCTAGCGCAAATTGTAATTAATCTGGGAAATAATTCAAAATAGTAAAAAGCATTAAATTATGATATATACAACAACACTTAAGGATCTCCAAATAATTTTGCTAAGTGAATGAATCCAGACACAGAAGGCAATATACTATATGAGTCCATTTTTATAAAATTCCCAAAATGGAATAACTATAAAGATGAAATTTTGAGGAGATAGAATTATTCTACATCATGATTCAGGTGTTAGTTCCATGTTGTTGTGTTGTTAGGTGCCACTAAGTTGGTTCCCACTCACAGCGACCCTACGCACAACAGAGCAGAAACACTGCCCTGTCCTGCGCCATCCTCACAATCATTGTTATGCTCAAGCCCACACTGTTGCAGCCACTGTGCCAATCCATCTCGTTGAGGGTCTTCCTCTTTTTCACTGACCCTCTACTTTACCAAGCATGATGTCCTTCTCCAGAGACTGGTCCCTCCTGATAACATGTCCAAAGTATGTGAGATGTAGTCTCACCATCCTTCCTTCTAAGGTGCATTCTGGTTGTATTTCTTCCAAGATACATTTGTTCATTCTTTTGGCAGTCCATGGAATATTCAATATTTTTCACCAACACCACAATTCCAAGATGTGAATTTTTCCTCAGTCTTTCTTATTCATTCTCCAGCTTTCATATGGATATGAGGCAATTGAAAACACCGTGGCTTGGGTTAGGTGCACCTAAGTCTTCAAGGTGACATCTTTTTTAACTCTTTAATGAGGTCTTTTGCAGCAGATTTGCCCAATACATCGTATCTTTTGATTCCTTGACTGCCACTTCCGTGGGTGTTAATTATGGAATCAAGTTAAATGAAATCCTTGACAACTTCTATCATTTCTCCATTTATTATGATGTGGCTTATTGGTCCAGTTGTAAGGATGTTTGTTGTCTTTATGTTGAGGTATAATCCATACTGAAGGCTGTGGTCTTTGATCTTCATCAATCAGTAAGTGCTTCAAGTCATCTTCACTTTCAGAAAACAAGGTTGTGTCATCTGCATAAAGCAGGTTGTTGATGAGCCTTCCTCCAATCCTGATGTCTTGTTGTTATTCATATAGTCCATCTTTTTGGATTATTTGCTTAGCACACAGACTGAATAGGTATGGTGAAAAGATACAACCCTGAAGCACAGCTTTCCTGACATTAAATCATAACTACATATGTTTACCTGAGATCATTGAACTGTACACTTAAAATTTGTGAATTTTCCTACCGTAATGGCTTACATGTTGCTATGATGTTGGATTCTATGGCACTGGTATTTCAAATATCAGCAAGGTCAACTATTGCAGACAGGTTTCAGTGGTACTTCCAGATTAAGACTAGGAAACCTAGTGATATACTCCCAAAGATTAACCAATGAATATTCCATGGATTTCAACAGAATATTGCCTGAAATAGAGCTGGAAGAATTGCTTTTGCTTAATTAATAAATAGAACATTATGTTTTCACTAGAAGCAGCCAATAATATCTTACAGAAATTAGAAAAAAAGAAAAATGTGGAGTTTTTGTGATGAGAGACCACAGTATTTTAGAATTAAACAATAAAATTGTGCTTGTGTAAGTCAAAATGGTATGAATAGGATATTTTATAAAATTCTATCTAATACTGTTGTTCTTTCCCAGAATACCACCAAAAAACAATAAGAAAGAAAAAAAAAATTTTAAAGAAAATCAAAGCAAAACAAACTAGCAATAACAAGGGCAGAAGAATGAGAAAAGAATGAAGATTCAAGCACAGAGGGAAGTGAAACATGTGTTATCAGACAGGTGAAAACAGAATTCTGAACCTGCAGTGAGAAATTCAGCAATCAAGCCATTTGAGCCTGAAGAATCTCCCAAAGGCTCAGGAATTAGTTATACCAGTTATACTTAAGAGCAGGGCGTGTCTTAGTTATCTAGTGCTGCTATAACAGAAATATCGCAAGTGGATAGCTTTAACAAAGGGAAATTTATTCTTTCATAGTCTAGTAGGCTAAAAGTCTGAATTCAGGGAGCCACCTCCAGGGGGAAGTCTTTCTCTCTCTGTTGTCTCTTTGTCATCAATCTTTCCCTGTCTAGGAGCTTCTCAGCACAGGGACCCTGCCCAAAGGATGCATGCTTCTGTTAGTACTACTTTCTTTGTGGTATGAGGTCTCCCTGTCTCTCTGGTTGCTTCTCTCTTTTGTATCTCAAAAGAGATTGATATAAAACACAATCTAATCTTGTAGATTGAGTTCTGCCTCATTAACATAACTGCCTCTAATCCTGCTTCATTAACATCATGGAGGTAGGATTTACAACACATAGGAAAATTACATCAGATGACAAAATGGTGGACAATAACACAATACTGGGAATCATGGACTAGCAAAATTGACACACTTTTGGGGGGGACACAATTCAATCTATAACTGGGGGCAGAAAGGGAATAATAAGAGTTGGTTGAATGTCTATTTGAGGAAGTTAGATCCCCTGTCCTCTTCTGCCATTCTATGAGGCAATTTTCCTCACCACAGCAGAAAACTATAGGCTTATTTTTGAAGGAGGGTAAACCTAGAGCAAGGAGCTCTGGTGCCACAACGCTTAAGCATTCAGCTGATAACCAAAACATTAGCAGTTCAAATCTGCGCAGTGGCACTATGGAGGATCTGGTGATCTGCTTCTATAAGCATTACAGCCAAGAAAACTCTATGGGAAAGACCTACTCCAGCACTCGGGGTTGCTATGACTTGGAATCTACTTGACAATGACAACAATAGCAACAATAAACTCTATGGTATCTCTAGACACTGTTGAAGGCAGGGGTAAAGGGGTACTATGACATAAAAAGAGGATTATGTGAATGTATGCATAACAGATCAGAGCACCTCCCCACTCCTTATCTCCAGTTAGGTTCCTGAGAAGCTGAAAACTAAGGTTCCCTCCAGGACGAGAGGGGGCAAAGTGTTCCCAGAGCCATTTCAATAGCTTTAGAATAAAAACGCAAAGGCACTGATCTTGGAGATTACCCAAGGAAATTCCCCTTTAAATTCAAGTTACAGTGAGATTCACAATCAACGAAACTCTTATCGTGCTGAGAGATTTTGATGAGCTTTTTAGTATTTCATTCTTTAATACTATAAACTGAAGCTCATCAGACAACTGAGGAATGCCTTTAACCAGAAGGACAGACACTAAAACAAAGAAATAAACACAGTAAACAAATACATACACAAACAAGCATCTATAAAACTATAGAAGAAACAAAGGGCTTATGAAAGAAGCAAACTTTAAAATATATATTAAAATGATAAGAAAAGATAATGCAGTGGACAGGGTAATATAACAAGAAATATTTAAGTTATTAAAAATTAAAACAAACAACCAAACAACAAACAAACATGAAAGCATAAGTGAACAATGATTCCATAGGATATTCGGGAGAAAATATAAGGAAAATTCCTAGACAACTGAGCAAAAAGACAAAATTAGAAAACTGGAAGATAAAATATAAGAAAATTAGAAGACTAATGAGATCTAATTTAAGCAACATCATGATAAACAGAGGAAATATTGAAGTTGTCAAGGATTTCATTTTACTTGGTTCCACAATCAATACCCATGGAAGCAGCAGTCAAGAAATCAAATGACATATTGCATTGGGCAAATCTGCAAAAGACCTCTTTAAAGTGTTCTTTGAAGACTAAGGTTTTCTTGACCCAAGCCATGGTATTTTCAATCACCTCATATGCATGTGAAAGCTGGACAGTGAATAAGAAAGACCTAAGAAGAATTGATGTCTTTGAATTATGATGTTGGCAAAGAACATTAAATATATTGTGTGCTGTCAGGAGAATGAACAAATATATCTGGAAGAAGTACAGCCAGGATGCTCTTCAGAAGAGAGGATGGCAAGACTTGGTCTCACTTACTTTGGACATGTTATCAGGAGGGACCAGTCCCTGGTGAAGGACATCATTCTTGGTAAAGTAAAGGGTAAGTGAAAAAGAGGAAGCCCCTCAACAAGATGAATTGACACAGTGGCTGCAACAATGGTCTAAAATATAGCAACGATTTTGAGAATGGCGCAGGACTGGGCAGTGTTTTGTTCTGTTGTACATAGATTGCTATGAGTCAGACCTGGCTCAATGGCATCTAACAGCAACAACAATTATGAATAATAGAAATTTCAGGAAGAAATGACACAGACAAGAAGAGAGAAAACAATCAAAGAAATAATGCAAGAAAATTTCACAGGATTCAAGGATATGCATTTCCAGATGGACAGTAGGAAAAATGACCTATATGAAGGCATATCATGGAGAATTACAAAATCTCACAAGAAATTAAGACATATGTTCTTCACACTTAAGAGCAACATAGAAGAAAAAAAGCAAAAAACAAAACACTGGTACAATGCCTTCACTATTCTAAAGCAAATTGATTTCTAGCCTAAAATTCTATCTTCTATCAAAGTATCAATCAAGGATGAAGGCAGAGTACAGACATTTTATTACAAACACTAGCCCAAAAATGTTACTTCTCTTGCATTTTTCCTCAAAAAGATACTGGAGGCTGTATCCACCAAAACTAGGAAGTAAAAGAAATCATACGGATAAAAAAAACTTGCAATTCAAAATAGGGAAAAAGATGGAGTCCTCAAGATGACGGTGAAGGCAAGTTCCAGTATACATCTGTTCCTCTGATATGATAGACAATAGTACAAACGGAACATATCAAAGTGCTCCCAGAGAGGGTTTGTTTATTTATTTTTTTCTGAGAAAATAACATTGATTTGTTTCAATGTCTTGAAAGATTTAAGCAATTGACAGTTTGAGGTTAAATTGTGATAAGTAAACAGATAACAGACTAGCCAAAATAAAAACAGAAGATAAGTCAATACTTACTCCAAGGGAAGAAAGCTGGGGCAGAAAACAAAAACCAACTCTCACAAGTCATTAGGGCTGTTCCAAAAATAGTTGGTTCTTTTATTCCACTCACCTAGTAGTATTGTCCGTCTATACTCACTTGGGAAACCCTGCTGTTGTAGTGGTTAAAAGCTACAGCTGCTAACCAAAAGGTCAGCAGTTCGAATCCATCAGATACTCCTAGGAAACTCTATGAGGCAATTCTACGCTGTCCTATAGGGTGGCTATGAGTTGGAATCCACTTGACAGCAATAGGTAGCGTGCATGGTGTATTCAGTTCAACTCAGTGGAGCTATGTCACCTGATTTGGCCAAAGCAATGTGAGTAGAAGTGATATACAGTGTTTCAAGGCAGAATCTTTGCGAGTCCACAAATGTCTTTTATTTGTACCACCAAGAAACGACTAGGGTTGTAACTGACAATGTCTCAGTGCCATGAGCCAATGTGCCACAGTGAGATACATAACGATGTGGAACAGAATACCCAGCTGCCCAGTAAACGAAATGTAGAAGTGAGTGAGAAATATATCTTTGTTTTTTGTTTATTTGTTTTTTAATTACAACACGTGAATTAAGTTTTAGAATAGGGCAAGAGATGGAGAGAGGTATGAGGCTGGAAAGTTACCCATTGCCATTGAGTCAATTCTGACTCACAGCAACCCTATAGGACAGAGTAGAACTGCCCCATGTGGTTTCCAAGCAGCGCCTGGTGATTCAAACTGCAGACCTTTTGGTTAGCAGCTGTAGTCCTTAACCATTATGCCACCAGGGTTTCTGCTGAAAAGTTAACTACCCAAATTATTCTAAGATGAAACACTTGGCAAAATTGTCATCTACGATAACATGAAACATAAATAAAGTACCTAAAAGTCTTGTGATTTTAGGTAAATAATGTTGAAAAATAGAATATTGGTAGCTGGGTTTTTTGTTATTGTTTGTATTTGAAAAAGGACTGCAAGGAAGTTAGGAGGTGAAAGAAAATTGGCTGATTTCCAAGCATGTGAGAAAGGCAATAGTGATAGAGAATTGTGTGGTAGGAAGTGGAAATTGATTCTCATCCTTAACCCATAAATGATAAAACTAAGGTGTTTGAGTAACAATGGCCAGTTAGAATTTAGTCTTGTTGCATTGATCAAATCAAGCGTTCAGCCATTACACTCTGTATTACAATCTCTAAATAAATTAAGGTGGTACAAAATAAGTCCTTTCCAGTGGACAACATTGCTCATGGAATAAAGACTAAGGCTCTAGCTCTCTCATGACAACTGATTTAGTCAAAGTAACCGTATACAAGTCTAGAGTAAATAAGACAGTCTCAAGAAGAGTTGTGAGTGTTATTGGAACATGTATCAGATGAAATAAAATGTACTTACAAGGCTGAATAATGTTTTAGGTGGCTTGTATTGCTAAGGAAACCCTGGTGGCAGAGTGGTTAAGTGCTATGGCTGCTAACCAAACGGTCAGCAGTTTGAATCCACCAGGTGCTCCTTGGATACTCTATGGGGCATTTCTTCTCTGTCCTATAGGGTGGTTATGAGTGGGAATTGACTTGACGGCAACAGATTTTTTTTTGGTTTGTATTGCCAAAAGAAAAACCTGGACCAAAAGACACTGCAACAGGGATACAATATGAGAAAGATGTTGAGAGATCATATTTCCCAAAGCCCCTAGGAGAAAAATGAAAAAGAAAGGGCTTCGCCAGCATAACAGAAAGGGGAACATAGAGCAATGGACCAGGGACTAATCAAGGAAGACTTTTTACCCCACAGTATGAGATTGTTACTACTTCTATCTGAAGGTATTTTAGAATTCTTTCAGATTAGTGATTGCTAAGATTTATTTATTTATTTTAGGTTTTTTTGTTTTGTTGTTATTGTTGTTGTCCATGAGTTTCTGGACTAAGAAAAGTCACCTCTCTACTGGGTATTCATTATCACAACATATATTACTTTGTGATTGGAAGGGATTTTCAAATTTTGTCCCATGGGAGAAAAGAGAGAGAACTTCATGTAATGATTGCAATGTACCATTCATTTCGCTATTTGAATGGGAATGCCTATTGTGGTTATCTTACACCTGCACCAACATTGTATGTTGGGTGTTCGGGGAGCAGATAACTTGTACCTTGATTCACAGGTCTTTAGATCAAGATGAACAGTACTCAAGGAGCTGCATGCATGGAACTACACCTGAGGAATCTCATTTGCATCTAGACCAGATTTAGATGATTAGATCTTTTTGTGAGCCTGAACTTGACACCACAATGTAATAAGAATTTGTGCACGGGTTGGGGGGAGGTTTCTGGAGAGATGAGCATATTTTACATATGACAAAACCAGGAAAAAATTAAACCTGTTGCCTTCGAGTCTGACTCATAGTGACCCTATAGGACAGAGTAGAACTGCCCCATAGGATTTCCAAAGAGTGGCTGGTGGATTCAAACTGTCAACCTTTTGATTAGCAGCCAAGCTTCTAACCACTACACCACAAGGACTTCTTACATATGATCGGAACATAAATAATTCATAGCCACAGGGCTAATTGGGAAGTTTGATATAATCCTACAAATTCTTTGGTGCTCCTCCCTTTGAGTCTTGGTGAGCTATGACTCTCTTTGACCAACAAAGCATGGTGGAAATGATGCTATATGACTTCTGAAATGATCTAATTAAAGCCATGCAACCTCTATCTTGCCCTCTTGTGACACTAGCTCTGAGTAAAGACAGGTGTTACGTAAAGGCTAGACCATCATTTAGAAAGGCCACAAGTAGGTGAGTTTGTGGTCAGCTGTAGCTGAGCTCCCAGCCATTATCTTCCAGCCATACGAGAGAGACATCTTTGATATCATGCCCAGTTAAATCTTCAGATGAGTGTAGCCCAAACAAAGACATGCTTGCAACTGACATGTTGTTGTTAGGTGCCGTCAAGTCCGTTCCGACTCATAGCGACCCTATGCACAACAGAATGAAACACTGCCCAGTCCTGCGCCATCCTTACAATCGTTATGCTTGAGCACATTGTTGCAGCCACTGTGTCAATCCACCTCATTGAGGGTCTTCCTCTTTTCTGCTGACCCTGTACTCTGCCAAGCATGATGTCCTTCTCCAGAGACTCATCCCTCCTGACATGTCCAAAGTATGTAAGACACAGTCTCGCCATCCTTGCCTCTAGGAAGCATTCTGGCCGTACTTCTTCCAAGACAGATTTGTTCGTTCTTTTGGCAGTCCATGGTATATTCAATATTCTCCTCCAACATCACAATTCAAAGGCGTCAACTCTTCTTCAGTATTCCTTACTTATTGCCCAGCTTTGACATGCATGTGATTGAAAACACCATGGCTTGGGTCAGGCGCACCTTAATCTTCAGGGCAACATCTTCGCTCTTCAACACTTTGAAGAGGTCCTTTGCAGCAGATTTGCCCAATGCAATGCATCTTTTGATTTCTTGACTGCTGCTTTCATGGCTATTGATTGTGGATCCAAGTAAAATGAAATCCTGACATGAGAAACCCCAAATGAGAACTTCCCAGCAGAGAGCTTCCTGAATTTCTGACCCACGAAATCATGGATGATATAAAATGGCTGTTTTAAGCCACTAAGTTTTGGGGCAATTTTGTTATACAGCAATAGTAACCACAAGACCTACCTATAGTTTATTCTAAACAGAACAGACAGTGATCTATTTACAAATAAAGTGAGGCCATGTTACACCTGGGCTGGAAAATCCTACAATGGCTTTCCATTTTATCAGAGTAAATGTCAGAACTCACACAATAGCCTACAAGGCTGTACCCAATGGACCCCATTCTCTGATTAATTACCCCTGTCTTCCCCTTTATCTTCCCCTTACTCAGTCAGCTACAGCTGCACTGGCCTCTGTACAATTCTTATATCCAGCCCTGGACATTCACTTCTTAAGGCCTTTGCCTTTTCTCTAACTATTCTCTTTGCCTGGAACCCATTATTTCCAAATGTCCACTTGGCTAGTTCCTTCATGATCTTTGTGTTTTTGCTAAAATCTCCTTTCTCACTGAGGTCTACCCTGAGCCCTCATTCATGAAACGCTGGTCCCCCAATGATTTTCTCTTAAATCTATTTATTTTGTCTAGCACTTGTCATCTTCTCACATATAGAATTCATTATCTCTTTTTATTTATTAAGTCTATTGTTCATATTCAGTCTCACTAAAACATAACATCAATGAAGGGGGAAATATCTGCGTGCTCTTTCATGATATCCCAAATACCCATACCAATGCTTGAGGCATATTAATGGCTTAATTTTAATTTAATTTGCTGAAGCATGAATGAAGGATATAAAAGAATTTTTAGTAGAAAAAATATATTTGAAGATTAGCATTTATTCACATTAACTTCAGTGTATATTTTTCTCCTAAATTTTACCTGACAATTGAAAATTTAAATTTTATTTAACAAATTTTTCACAACTAATCTGTCATAACAAGAACTCATTAATTTTTTTAGCCAATGTGCCATGGATGTGATGTTGCTTTCAAAAACAAAGGACAAGAAAGAAAGGCTCAAATCCCAACATGGCAAATCAGGCAGATTTTAAACCTCAGGATGACAAATTATTTGTCTTTTTAACACAAAGTTGTATAATGTTATTTCACTTTTAAAACTTTTAAACTTGAGAAAATCAATAACCCAAATTCAGATTTTGGATCTTGCCAAAGGCTTATTAATCTTCTATAAATAATGAAATCCCAAAATAATACTGGCATGTTGTCCTCATCACACTCCTCCATTAAGTCACACCCATGATGTCATTTTAAGCTAACATACTTGTCATTCATAGCAGTGCTCCCAAAGGACTATCTTTGTCAAGGACTCCTATTTTGTGTTTATTTAAATTAATTGATAACTAAGATTTTTTTGGTTCATTTACCCAGTTACAGTCTCATAGCTGTGTGGGAAAACATTTCGAATCAAGCAGGGTGAAAAGCCCTTGAGCTTTTCATTAATTTCTTTGCTGACATCACACAACAAAAATTTGCCAATGCAACTTCTACACATTTCAGAAATATGTGTAATTTGCTTTTTAAGCTTATTTTGAAACTTGTGTAATATAAAAACAATTATTACTTAGCAAAATTATAGGTGCTGGTAGTATAAATGGGAACACATACCTCGCCTTGTAAAATAGACGACATCTATGGGGTATCTACGAGAGCTTCCACAGAGAACACATCCGCTGAACATCCACTTCATTTGCAAGAGTTCAAAGGATAGCCGCTCTTCACTGAATGACATCAAAAAGAATTGTAAAAATATCTTGTCAAGAGCATTGCTGTGCTGTCTAGCTTTTTAATTGTAGCATAATGTTAATGGTATTAATGTTTCTGCAAAGACACACAGAGGTCAAGGATGTAGGCAGGGAGAAAAAAAGGGAAAGGAAGAGAACGTGTGCTAATTATATTTTCTGGGCATTTGGTAAGATGATGTGACTGCCTGTAGTAAACTATATTAATGCTGTATTATAAGCCTATGATCTGATTTTAGAACAATTCTTTGGGTATAAGGAATTCAAGTAATCGGCTTGACAAGCCAAGGGTAAAATATAAAGAAGTTGGATTAATATTTTGAAAATATACAGAAAAAAATTAGATTAACATATTGAGGAAGATTTGGTCAGTAATGGGCATATCTTGGCATTCGAATTACATTTCCTAATTTAGTTTTTAGAATCAAAGCCTTTATTGACATATGCATTTAAGAAGTCTATTTACTAAAGTGATTAGAATTAATATTTGGTTTAGATATATTAGTATATCTCCATATAGCTACACATCTTAATTATTTCTGATCTCTCAAAAAATGTATGCACAGGGACACACCTTTCTATACACATTCCCATATACAGACATACCATAGCCTCATTTAACTCGAAGGAAAGAATCAATTGCAAGCGTTTTGGCCTGTATTGCTAAGATAATTTGTTTATTGTTTCAACCTAAATGAAACCAAATAAATGAGTATTTTTAAACTTCCTTTTCACTTAAAAATCTTTATACTTATAAGTATTAATTCTAGAATACACCCATAAAATCTTTAAACGTAGACGCAGTGTCAGGATTTCCCCCCGGTACCATAAAAAGACCCTAATGTAAGCTTCGTATTCATACCTTGTATATTTTAATACTGAAAGCCAAGCCTGTCATTGTTATCAAACACGTGATGTGACCTACACTTAGCTTTCCCAGATACATAACTTTCATGTGTGAAGAAGAGATGGAGCACTTTTGCCTTCCTTAATCAAAATTTGCAAGTTCTGTAATTCTCTTGATGCTCACAGAAACAAAGCAAGCCCAGCTCGTCCAGCAAGTGTATCCGAAAGCTACAAATATTTGCCATTCAGAAAACCTCAGTGAGGGTTTAGTTATTTAAAACTAAAGAAAGAAAATTACTGTTAATGATTGGTTTCAGCTAATGAAATGTTTTTATGCAAATAGGTGAACCCTAAATATGACCTGGAAACAAAAGACGGCTTAACAGTTACTATTAAGCAATACATTAGTAGATCAATTAAACAGAACTTCTTTTTAATGAATGTGCTGTACCCTCGTTGCCATAGAAACCTGGAAAGAGAAAGCTTCAGAATGCTAATAGCATGAGAAACACCACAAAATGTTTGTAAACACACACCTTGAAATTTGTATGATCAGTTAAGTAATAAAAGGGTGGTGCAAAGAATTCCCCAGCAGAGAATGGGCACAATTCACAATTGAAGGTATTCCATTTTTTTTTTTTCATTATGCAGATCAGCCAAAGAAGATGCCAGACAGTATTATAGGTCACACTAACATGCATTAGCTGATATAAAAAACCATTCTGCTTTCAGGGTTTAAAAGAAATTATATCTGAAACATGAAGGATTAGTGAAAAATTCATGTTGGTTATTTTTCAGAGTGAAGATGAAGGCAAGACAGGGTTAAAAACAACAAAAAAAATGAATTTATTATGCCCGTAACATTTTTACCCAAAGACACAGTATCTATAAGCCCTTTTTCTCCTTTATTGTTTTCTTCCTCTAATTCTCTTGTTGGAAACCTTCTTTTTACCTCTTTGTTTTGGTGCATGCATTAATAATATTTGATTTGGTTTAAACAATTCCCTAACAAACCGAAATGTCTGGAGCTCTATAGACAAATACTGTTATTAATGCAAGTGCAATTACTGAATTGAACAAGAAAAATAATTCGGGCCACTTTAAGTTCCTGACTTCCAATGATAATTACTCCAATTTGGGTTATACTTTAAAGAGAAACAAAGCAGCTAAATAGCAATTCTATTCATCAAAGAATTAATTTCCCTCCTATTCACCACATGACAGAGTATTGGATTCTTTTAGAATCTAATAAATCTGAAATTCCACAACCATTTTGTATCAAATTTCATTTATAATTATTGTAATAGCAATTGGGACAAAGGGAACATTCTGGTATCTGTGAAAGGAAAGATAAGATGGAGAGCTAGGCATTGTACTCAGGAACCTACAAATCTGACACAGTGAGATTTTCCCTGGACAGCGGGACCTGGCTGCTCCATGATTGGTGAGGAATAAAAACCTTTCTGCAGCCCCTTGCATTGTGTTTGCTCCACCTAAGCTAATCACTGGAGAGCTGGAGTTCCTGCTAATTGCATAAAGGTGGCCAATGTATTTGCTGCTTCACAAAATATCGGTTAGATATGTATGTTCCAATGATAGTTTCCTTAAGGAAAGCATGCTACTTCTTCAGAATATTGCCACGGGACATTCAGAGGAAATTACATGTGCTACATCTCTTTTCAAGAAGTCCTATTTTTCTTCCTGCTCCCATATTTATTCAGGCTCCATCTTCTGAATTCTTGACTGGGAAATGAGGTGATTTTATAACAATTTATTACCTCATCCTCTCAAGTGTTATACATTGAAAATCTTCCAAAGGTCTGGGGGAAATAAATTGTGACAAATTTCATATTAAGCACATTGAAGTGAACAAAACAGCAAGACATGTGAGAGTATTGTTGCTCTTCAAATGAAAAAATAATAATAAATGAAAATACAGGTAATTACATGAAAACAACTACCTACCAAACAAGCAAAATAAACAAATGAAAACCTTTGTCATACTCACTTTAGATCTTTCTTTTTATACAAGAAAGAAAGAAAACTGTTACATTAAATATAAGTCTGTAATCTTTTCCAGGCTTAAGTCCTCCTTCTCTCCCCAGAGGTAACCACATATGACCTTGAATTTAGGCTGTAACATTCAAGTCAAAGTTTCATATGAAAGTACTCATAAATAACATGGGGAATATTTTGTGTACCTTCAATAACAGTATTTTATTTAAAAAATATTTTCATGTTTAAATATAGAAATCTAGTTAGGTCATTCTAACACAGTATTTCTAAACATAATATACCAAATGTTATTCATCCATTAACCTATTGATGAATATTTAGATAATTTTTAGTTTTTTCCTTATGAAAAAATGCTGCTACATGTAAAATCTTTGCAGATGCCATGTGTGTGTCAGTGCTATTGGTTAACCTGGAAATATAGCTGGAAGTGGAATTGTTAGGTCATGTAATTCTACCTTGCTGAATATTTGCTAGATTGATCTTAAAATGTTTTTAACAATTTTAATCCTCACCGTCAGTGCATAAGAAATCTAATTCCATTCTCCCTTCCTAGTAACAGAATTTTTGGGTGTGGCAAATGGTTAAACTCTTGGCTGCTAACCCAAAAGTTGACAATTTGAGTCCACCCAGAGGTGCTTTGGAAGAAAGACCTGGCAGTCTACTTTAAAAAATCAGCCATTGAAAACCTTTGGGGTTCTATTCTGACACACAGGTGGTTACCACGAATAATAGTAGACTCCAGGGCAGTTGGTTTACTAACAACATGCATACACATTACATTCTCACCAAGTTTTTTTTATTTTCAGACCCTTAATTTTTTCAAACATGTTGGGTGCAAATGTGACACGAATGAATAATTGTTTAAATTGCATTTTCATGATTGCTGGTGAGGCTATCTTTTCCTGTTTATTGACCATTAGGTCTTTCTCTTTATCTGTGTTCTCTCACTTTCAGCATGCTCCTGTTTACTAGGTTGTCTTTTTCATTTTGATTTAAGATTTCCTTATATATTTTAGAAACTAATAATTATATATTATATGTATATCAAATATCTTTTCAGATCTTGGGTTCTAAAACTTATTTACAGTGTCATTTATGGCATGAAACTTTTAGATATGAATGTAGTCAAATTTATCAATTTTTTCTTTATCGTATGTACATATTGTTATATCTTTGTGAAATTCATCTTAATGAAGTAATAAAAGATTCTCCTTTATTTCCATCTAACGTTTAACATTTTGTTTATTTTGGACTTTAATATGTCTAGAATTTATGTGCATGGTGGGATCTAATTTTATTTTTCATGCCACATGGATAGGCGATTGTCCCAACATCATTTCTTGAAGAGATCATCTCTTCTCAGTTGATTGGTAAGGCTCCCTCTATTTACACCACATTTCCTAATATGCTGGGATTGATAACTGATTACCCTATCTTGTGCCATTAAATTACGTTTCTATTTCTAGACTAATATCTCACTGTTTCCAGTGATGGCTCTATCACAATTTACTATAAGATGGCTTAAATTCCATCTCCTTGGTTTTCTTCTTTAGAGTTATTTTTGAGCTCTGTTTTATCAGTTTTTCAAATTCCAGGAAAAATCCTTTTGAAAATTTGAGTGGATTTGAATTAAAAATTGAGGAGAGCTAATTTCTTTAAGATGTCTGTTACCATGGTAAATCTCTCCACTTATTCAGATCTTCTTTTAGAGTCTTACAATTTTTTCTCCATAAAGTTCCTGCACATTTTTTATTATAATAGTCTTAGTAAACTTAACCTATTTTGGGGGATAAGATAGTTTTTGTCTATTAGGTTCTTTAATGGATTCTACTGCATTATAAAAATACTTTGATTTTGTATATTGATCTTTTTGAATTCTCAAAGACTTTGATTTTAGATTCTCTTAGATTTTCTATGTAGACAGTCATGTCATCTCAAAACAATAATTTTCCCACTCTTTTTCAACCCTTATTTCTCTTATTATTTCATCTTATTTTATAGAATTGGTTAGGAATTCCATGAATAGGAATATTTCTAAAATTAAAATAGTCAAGCAGTAGATTTGCTGTGTGTTGTAGGTATATATTTTTACCAGAAAAAATCTACTTCTAGTACAGGTTGGGCAAGGTTTTTTTTATTAGTGTTTGTTAAATTTAATTGAAGTCTCTTTTGGATGAGTTCGGATAATAATATTGTTTTGTCTCCTTTAATTTGTCAGATTTACTTGTCTGATCTGTTAGGCTATGTGATTTTACTGATTTTAAGAAAATTTTTAGTTATTACCTCTTGAGAACCTGCCTCCTTGCTATTCCCAATATTCACATCTTCTAAGATTTCTATTGCACACATTTTAGAGTTTCATAATCTAACCTCCATATTTCTTAACTTCTCTTTCATATTTTCCATCTCTGTGTCTAGCCAGGCTGCTTTCTGCTTGAATTCCTAATTACTGTCTTGTAGTTCACTGATACCTTCTTTAACTGTATTCATTCTAATATTTTTGTCCATCTATAGAGTATTTGGAAACCCTGGTGGCGTAGTGGTTAAGTGCTATGGCTGCTAACCAAAGGGTCGGCAGTTCGAATCCGCCAGGTGCTCCTTGGAAACTCTATGGGACAGTTCTACTCTGTCCTATAGGGTCGCTATGAGTTGGAATTGACTTGACGGCACTGGGTTTGGTTTGGTTTTGGTTATAAAATATTTTAGTATGAGTTTGTTAAGGATATTTTCATACATGAGTTATAAATTTATCAAATAATTGTATGTATAAGTTCAAGTAATTGTGTTGCCTTTGCACCCATAATTTTCTATTTTTAAATTTCTGATTGATTTTTTTTATATCAACCTCTTCTTGATTGAACTCTGCTAGGTTTTATTTCATAAGCCCTTGTTCTTTTGCATTGCTTCTTAAATATCTTTTTGAAGATCTAAAACTTAAACCTTTTTAAATGTCACTCATTAGATTGTTCTGTTCTTTCAATTTCCTAGGAGTGAATTTTTCCATTTGTTAGATTGTTGGCTTCTGTATATTTTCTTGCACTTTGCAAAATTGAATTGACTAAATGTTCTTTGTTTTTATTTGTTGGCAATTTCTTCTTCTTTCTCCACAAATTAATTCCTCTGGACGTAGCAAACTTTTATTCCCTCTGTCTGTCCTCTTGGATTCACTGTTCCAGACCAAGTTTTATATTCGCATTTAGGGGCTCTGCTCCCTGGGGAATATTGCAAATCCAGGTGCTGAGCCATCAGGTAGTTTGTCCCAGTTGCTAGTCTATGTTTCCTCCCTCCCGCCTTCCAAGTCAAGCAGCCCTCTCTTGAAGACAGCACTAAATAGTAATCATAGACTGTATTTCACATTTATTACAATTGGAGGATTCTTTTTTTTCTCAGTTTTTGATTTGCTTCACTGAGTCTGACTTGGTCTCATACACATGAAAATTCTTTTGATGTCTCACAGGAGTTGAACTTTCCATTACTGTGCTTCAGCCCTTGCTTACACTACGACAGTGAATTAAATTTTCATTCCATAGTAATATAATCTTGCTTTTAGAGTTGATAAAAAAAAAGATGTGTTTAATTTTAAGGTTCATATTTTATTTAATATTGATACATTTTTGGAGTAGATAGGACAAAATGAACTGACAGCATCATATTTATTAGGAAATTCATGTTATTTTTGATTACCCTGGAGGATATGATATTTTATAATGGATATATACATATGGGAAACCCTGGTGCCGTAGTGGTTAAGCGCTATGGCTGCTAACCAAAGGGTCAGCAGTTCGAATCCACCAGGTGCTCCTTGGAAATTCTATGGGGCAGTTCTACTCTGTCTTATAGGGTCGCTATGAGTCGGAATCAACTCGACGGCACTGGGTTTGTTTTTTTTGGTACATACCTGTGATCATTTCTGGAAGAAAGTACTTGGAGAATGTAGGTAGTAAGCTTCAGGGTATTACTTGTATTTGTTTCCCAATAGCCTAGGCTATTAAGGCATCTGTTTGATACGGTTTGGTTAACCAAAGACCACCTTATTGGAATGTTAGGTAGACCAGATGATCATCCTGAGTGTAAAAGCAGATTATATCTAGGAAAGTAAGGCATTCATTCATTCATTCAATCATTCACTCAGGACTTATTTATAGACTGTGTGCTTGGTGCCAGTCACTGGACTAGTACTAGGGCTAGTAGGGCAAGAAGATGAAGTCACAATCCTCAAGGTACTTGTAGCCATTGGCCTATTGATATCTTGTGAGATTACTTTGTAGCTACATGATAGTTCTAAGAAAGTATATAAGAGGAACTATATTAATGCTACTTTCTGTAAAAAATCCACCGGACTCCTAATTAGTAGATTAACATTATAGAGGCTTATTTCTGGTATGGGTATCAGAGATCTCCTCAGGGGCTCTTCTGCAAGCAGTAACTCAAAAATCCAAGCTGCTTTTATTTTATGATGCTGTCATTTTAAACACATAGTTTCTAATGTCACCACAGAAGGATAATAAGAAGTGGAGGTTTCAGGTAGAGATCTTTTAAGAACCAAGTATGGGAATGGCTTATATCATTTTTATATATATTCTTCACCAAGAAGTTAGTCATATGGCCCCAACTTAGCTGCAAGAGAAGCAGGAACACACAATCTTCCAGTGTGCCCAGGAACAGGAATTACATTTGTGAGCCCCAGTTTTCTTTGTTGTAGGTAATCCTGTAATAACAACTACTAATAATAGGGAAAAGGAGATGTATGAAGAGAGAGATGTGAAGGAATTCATTTTTACGCTAAGTAGAATTCATTCTGATTAACCTTATTTAATCTAAAGAAAAATATTAGGGTGAAGTTTCAAAGAACATCTGAAGATGTGAATATTCGATATAGTCCAACCTTGTTGTTGTAAGGTGCTGTTGAGTTGCTTCCAACTCATAGAGACCCTACATACGACAGAAAGAAACACTGACTGGTCCTGTGCCATCCTCACAATCATTGTTATGCCTGAGCCCATTGTTGCATCCACTGTGTTAACCCATCTCCTCGAGGGTCTTCCTCTTTTTTGCTGATCCTTTACTTTACCAAGCCTTATGTCCTTCTCCAGGGACTAGTCCCTCCTGATAACATGTCCAAAGTATGTGAGAAAAAGTCTCACTATCCTTGCTGCTGAGGAACATTCTGGCTCTACCTTCTTCCAAGACAGATTTCTTCTGGCAGTCCATGGTATATTCAATCTTCTACCCCAGCACTGTAATTCAAAGGTGGCAATTCTTCTTCAGTCTTCCTTATTCATTGCTCAGTTTTCACATGCATATAAGGTGACTGAAAACACCATGATTTGGGTCAGGCACACCTTAGTCTTTAAAGTGACTTCTTTGGTTTTTAACACTTTAGAGGGGTCTTTTGCAGCAGATTTGCCTGGTGTGATACTTCATTTAATTTCTTGACTGATGCATCCATAGGCATTGATTGTGGATCCAAGTAAAATGAAATCCTTGACAACTTCAATCTTTTCTCCATTTATCATGATGTTGCTTAAGGATCCAGTTGTGAGGATTTTTATTTTCTTTATGTTGAAGCGTAATCCATACTGAAGGCTGTGGTCTTTGATCTTCATCAGTAAGTGCTTCAAGTGCCCTTCACTTTCAGCAAGCAAGGTTGTGCAATCTGGATATCATAGATTGTTAATGAGTACAGGTGCTTTATGAACACAATTAAGTATTCTAGAATTTTCTGTCTTCACAAGGTTAGCCATAATTTGTTATGATCCACACAGTAAAATGCCTTTGCATAGTCAATAAAACACAGGTAAACATCTTTCTGGTATTCTCTGCTTTCATCTGGGATCCATCTGACTGAAGCAATGATATTCCTCATTCCATGTCCTCTTATAAATCCTGCTTGAATTTCTGGAAGTTCCCTGTTGATGTACTGCTGCAACTGCTTTTGAATGATCTTCAGCAAAATTTTACTTGTATGTGATGGTATTAATGATAACCCACTGTCATCGAGTCAATTCTGACTCATAGCGACCCTGCAGGACAGAGTAGAACTGCCCCACATTGTTCGATAATTTCCACATTTTGTCGGATCACCTCTCTTTGGAATAGGCATAAATATGGATCTTTTCCAGCCAGTTGGCATAGACAAGTGAATGCTTCCAGAGCTGCAATCATATGTTAAAGGATCTCAGTTTGTATTCTGTCAATTTCTAGAGACTTGTTTTTCACCAATGTCTTCAGTGTAGCTTGGACGTGTTCCTTCAGTACTATAGGTTCTTGATCATATGCTACCTCCTGAAATGATGAAAGTCGACCAATTGTTTTTGGTACAGTGTGTATTCTTTCTATCTTCTATTACATTTCTATTGCTACGTAACAAATTACCACAAATTCAGCATCTTAAATCAACACTCATTTATTAGCTTACAGTTATGTAGGCCAGAGTTCCAGTTATACTCAGTTGAGTCCTATGCCCAAAGCAGGTTTTGCTGGACTGGTTTATTATGTGAAGGCTCTGGGAAAAAATTCACTTCCAGACTCCTTTGTTGGAAGAATCCAGTCTTTGTTGTTTTAAGTCTCATATACCTATTTTCTTTTTGAATGTCAGCTGAAGGCAGATCTCTTCCCCAAGATGCTGCCCACATTGCTTGCTATGTGGCCCCTCCATTTTCAAAGCCAGCAACAGCATGTTGAGCTTTTCTCAGCCTTCAGGTTTTTCTGAATTTCACTTTTTCCTTACTCTCCTGCTTTTAATGATTCATATGATTAGATCAGCCATACTCAGATAATTTCCTTATCTTAAGGTCAACTAAGACATATAACATAACATAAAATAACATAATAACATGTTTCTGTATTTAGGGTGGAACACCTTTGGAGCACTATTTTAGGTATTCTACGTATTACTGGTATATTTAAGGATCTCTGGTGGTATAACAGTTAAGCATTTGGCTGCTAACTGAAAGGCTGGGTGTCTGAACCCACCCAGAAGCTCTGAGGGAGAAAGACCTGGAGATCTCATTCCATAAAGATTACAGCCAAAAAGACCCTGTGGGGCAGTTCTACTCTGTCACTTGGGGTTGCTATGAGTTGAAATTTACTTAATGGCACCCAACAACACTGACGACAAAGGCAATGAAAACCTCCAGGAAGAACAAAGTAATGTTTCTGACCAAAAAAAAAAAAATACATTGGAGCATGATTTTGAGGTGACTGTGCATGTAGTTCTTTTTCAGAAAGCACCAAGAACCAGTGTCTAGATTTGCTTCCATTCCCCACACTGAACTGTCATGTTATTTATATAAAAACCTCACTTTATTTCATGATTAACTACTCTCATCACAAGTAGTGAAATATAGTATTTTCTCAGTAGGAGATAAATGTAACACTTGAGGACACTTGGATGCTTTCCTCCTGTGAAGTCAGGGCTTAGAATAAGTGGTAGAGACTTTATTGGCAACTATAAAGCTACGAAGACTGTATATTCACTTTTATGTACTATAACAGCAGTATAGGCAAGAGTTTCCGAATCTGTAGGACCCTGTCAATGACATTTTACGTGCTGGATGGTTACAATGAACATGCATTCTCTCTTTAAAGCTTTGAACATGGAAGTATGAAGAGCAAGAACTATGTGGATTGATTGGCACTGCCAAGCACACAACTGGGGTTCATATATAAGAAAATATGTACAATATTGGTGCCCACACATGTTTTGTAAGCTAAAGTGAAATAGTCTTCTTTCTAATGAAACAATTTCAAAAGTGGATTGAAATTTCAACCAACATAAACTTTTCTTCTGATGTATAAAATTACGAAAATTGTCATTAAGTGCACTTATGGGTGACAGTAAATAGAAAACAAAAATTAGTCTAGATTAGTTATATATCAGTTGCAAGCACTGTCCATAGTGATTTCTCTATAGATACATCATCCACTCTGGATAGGATATCTTGAAGTCTCCTAAGAGTCTTTTTCCCTCTTACATTTAATTGTAGAGTGTGCGTAAAATATGAAGTCATTTTAACAACATTCTAAAACAAAACAAAACCTGAATTAGTATTCAAATTATACAACACTACCAAAAAGTATAAGGTCTACATGCAAAAAGCAGCAGTGGTTAAGAGCTCAGGCTGCTAATCAAAAGTCGGTAGTTAGAATACACCAAGAGCTCCTTGGAAATCCTATAGGACAGTTCTACTCTGTCCTATAAAACCAAACCCATTGCCGCTGAGTCGATTTTAACTCATAGCGACCCTATAGGTCAGCGTAGAACTTCCCTGTAGAGTTTCCAAGGAGCACCTGGTGGGTTTGAACTGCCGACCTTTTGGTTAGCAGCTGCTGCATTTAACCACTACACCACTCTGTCTTATAGCATAGCTATAAGACAGAATTGACTCAAAGGCACCTTTTTTTTTTTTAATACTAAGCTTAGGTGTTCAAGTTGGTCTTCTTAAAATGCTTTTCCAGAATACCTATACAATTATCTTTAGTAACATTACAACAAAGCAAAATAATTTCATAACAAATTCATTCAATGAGTACCTATTTAGTGTCAATTATGGAGTTGCCGTGAGTTGGAATCGACTTGATGGTACACAACAACAGCAACAACACAGGTCAAACCCTTCTTTTCCCCTGGAGGGGTGGGGAGTGGGTGTTGTCTTCAAAGCCCACAGGCATTTGTATTAACATTCTCAGCTGTGATAATTCTTTTTCTTTTGAGGAATTAATCTGTTTTATTCTACTGTTTAAATTCAATGTGCTGTTAAGCCTGATGTCTGACTATGGTAGGTGAATAAGATCTTCTTGTTTCCAATATATTGCATTAGCATCCTCTTCCTGTCCAAAGAAACTTCCAGACCATTTATCTTCTAGCTTCGTATGAAACCATGTTCCTTTGTAACTCATGTTAGTTGGCTAAACTAACCATTACTCCCCCTTCTACCTCTATACTCTAAAATTTATTAGTTGTGTGATCTTGGTCAAGTTAACATTTCTAAGTCTATTGTTTAATAACTTACTACATATGTTTTCTTGTGTCCCAGACCTTAGGTCTTTTTCCCAAGATCCAAAACTAAGATGAAGGTTATTGATATATTTTTTCAGTTTCATTATGCACTACCCTGCATCTATAAGCTATTTAGAATAGTGTTTCTTGCAGGAAATGCATCCAGAATTTTAAACAAGAAATTTAAAAGCAAATGTTTGTTCTACAATAATTTAATAAAGAAAAGATTTTCTTTACTGGATCTATATAAGACTAAATACCAGCATCTTTTAAAAGTATACTTTTATAAAGTTAAGGAACTTCTATTATTTATGTAAAACTCATTACTTTAGCTCTAAGGTTCTATGCGCACAGCAAGAAAGTCAATTAGCTCCACAAAGGAACCACTTCCTGTCCTTATTAAAGAATAAGTAGCCTTTGCAAAAGAAAAATATGAGCTATAGTGTGCCTCCATTTAACATGAATAGAAAACCATGGGAGTAAAATGAAATATTGGAAAAGGCATGTCCTCAGGGAAAATAATAACCTTACTCTATGAAATAAATTTAATTAAAGTTTTAGCTATACTTTGATCCTAACAGCCAATTCTTTCATTCTCCTGTTTATCAATCTTTAACTACAAAATTTTCTGCTTCTTTTGTATTCTTGAATTTCAACTTGACCCAAGGAGAGAATAATAGTTTCATGGTTTCAAAGAGCCTCTTCATAATTATCGATTTTGTTCTACTTCTTTAAAAAATAAATGCATGAAAGGGTTTGTACTTTGTTGTTGCTAGTTGCTGTCAATTTGCTTCTGACTCACAGTAAACCCATGTGTGCAGAGTAGAACTGCTCCATAAGTTTTCTAGGCTGTGACTATTTGGAAACAAATTGCCAGGCCTTTTCCAAGGTGCCTCTGGGTGGGTTTGAGCTGCTGACCTTTCAGCTAGTAGTTGATAGCTTAACAGTTTGCACCATCCAGACATTCCTGTTTATAATTTACTCAAAATATATTTTAACCCTCTTAGCCTTTAAATAATAGATACTTGAATGAGCTACTTTAATAATCCACAGTTGGTGCTATCAATATTTGTATCCCGAAACAGAGAAATGGTACTTTGCTAGAATGCAGCAATAGATATTGCTGTGGATTCAGTTGTGTCCCCCCAAAAGATTTGTTGAATTCCTAATGTCTGGCACCTGTGAATGTGACCTTATTTGGACATAGAATCTTTGGAGATGTAATCAAGATAAAATGAGGTCATTAAGTGGGCCCCATTCTAATATGGCTGATATCTGCATGAGAACAGGAGAAAAGGTGCAGACACAGGCATAGAGAGAGGATGCCCTGTTAAAATGAATGCAGAGATTGTAGTGATGAGTTCACAAGCCAAGGAATGCAAATAATTGCTAGCATACCAGAAGGCAAGAGAAAGGCATGGACTAGGTTCTCTTCTAGAGCTTTCAGAGAGAGCAGGACCCTGGTAATATCCTGATTTCGAAATTCTGGCCTCCAGAACTCTGAGAGAACAAAGTTCTGTTGCCACCTAGTAGGTGGTAATTTGTAAGACATCTTTAGGAAACTGATGTAGATTTGGTCTCCTTTTCAATAGTCAAGTATGAACAGTTATACGAAAACCAAAACCAAACCCACTGCCGTGGAGTCGATTCGGACTCATAGCGACCGTACAGGACAGAGTAGAACTGCCCCGTAGAGTTTCCAAGGAGCACCTGGCAGATTCGAACTGCCGACCTTTTGGTTAGCACCCGTAGCACTTAACCACTACGCCACCAGGGTTTCCTGAACAGTTATAGAATACAGAAAAAAAGAAAGACCTACTACCACCCCCATAGTTTTCCAACATTTGTACACGGCAGATACCCCAGTGAAACCCAGCACTCTTCGTTACATATCTGCTTGTTTGGAAATCAACCAGGAATGAGCACGCTGTTTCATGTAGGTGGACACATAGAAGGGCTTCGGTTCCTCCTCTTCAGTTCTCCGGAGACACCCAGTTCCTTAATACTGAAGCTTCTGAAGTGAGGGCTACAATTTTCTCCCGTTTCTCAGTTTCATGCCAGCTTTTAATATCCTCTAACACACGGGGTCTCCATGCGTCGGAATGGACTAGATGGCAACTACCAACAATAACAACAACATAATGAAATAAAGCAAAGTAAAACTTCTACGCAAACATCATTCTGCAAGCATTTTGATTCACTTCTCTCTCTCTTGAAACAAATAACAGTAAACAGAACAAGTAATATAAGGGAAAATTTTTTTCTTCCATTCTCAATTAAAGAAGAAAACATCTATAACACCAGATACCAAACAGAAAGGACACCGATAAAAAACTCAGAAACTTGAATAAATGAAGAAGGTGAAGAACAGAAGACACATGTTATTAATAGTTGAAGCACTTTTTTTGAAAAATTTACCTGGTGATATTTTCATTAGAATAACAAGGTACCTGTGTGTGAGAATATTTTGGGAGATGTTACGAATGCCTTTGTAAATAGCCATCTGAACTTTTCAGAACAGACAGCATATCTGCAGAGGAAACCACTTTGGCCTGCCATTTGTATAGTCTGCCAGCTAACATGTAACTATTGGAGACCCTTGGAAGTGAGCAGAGTCGAATGAACTAGAGTAGAATAAAGGACAGAGGGAGAAAGCAGTCTGTGATGAAGGGATCCAGTGTGAGACACGTAGGACACCAACTCTGTGTGAATGATTCTATGGGCTTGTTTCCATTTTCAACTACCTCGATGAGCAGTCCTGCATTTTTTATTTTCTAATGAATAGTTGAGCATGAATCAAGTCAAATTTATCTCTTTGCCCTAAAACCGTCTCCCTCTAACTATATTTCCCTGTATGGCTTAATGTTATTCTCATGCTTCTTGGTCACCAAAGCCTCAGAACTCATGAGTTATCTTTGACTCCTCTTTCTCTCTTGCTCCTTAGAGTTAACTGCCTGCTAAAGGCTATTACTTTGTCTGCCAATATGTCCTTTCTCTTGTCTCTTTCGTTTCTTTCTCATAGTACTTAATTATTTCCTTAGTCTCTATCTGTAAGCTTCTTGTCTCCATCATCCCCTCTACTTAATCCATTCTACATAGTGACACTCTATTTAAATTCCTCACTGTTCTACTATGCTTCTCTCCCTCTCAACTTCTCTTAGACTACTTAAATGCAAAACTAAGCATTTAATTTGTGTCAAAAGATTAATATTTTGAAACTTACAAACCATCAACTCCAATATGCTTTACCTTCACCTAGTAAACATCTTAGTATAGAACACCTTTCAGGCTTCTTATTTTTATTTTTTCCTTTTTTGTCTTGAATGAGGTTCACATTTTCTCTCTCTTTCTTCTTTGAATTCCAATAGCATTTTTGCTTTTTACTACTCATTCAACGCCTGTACTAGACTTCATTCTTAAAAACAGAGAACACTTTGTTAAGGGAGTGACATTGTGCATGTGAATAAATTTAATTAAGACACCATTCCTGCTTTTTAGGACCTCAATTTTTGGAGTGCAAGTACAAGTGGAATAAGTAAATTAGTCATTTTTTTTTAAAGTGCTATATTTTTGTAATATATCTATATATCTGCATTTATATATATGTAAATGTGTATCAAAATACTTCAGTTCCATTCAAGGCAGGACTACACATAATGCCATTTTTATTGTTCTGGATGATGGTCAAGATGATGTTGCTGATGATGATGAAGATATATTTTTGATAAGTTGAATAAAATAGCCTTTGCCCTCTATGAAATTCTGTGCTAGGTGACTGCACACATGTTATCTGAGCTCTTGAAAGAGGACCTAGTATGAGAGATGTGTAGCTTTTGCTCCTTTAGGAACAGAATTTGACAGAAGAATATCTATGAGATACAAATACACAAAATACCTATTTGGACCTTCCTTTTAGTCTATTGTAAATTGAGCAGCACAAGGAGATAAAGGTAGAGATGGAGATAAATAAGTACGGATGTAGATATTTCAAGAGAACAATCACTAAACATTCCATTGTGTCAACTAGGAAACTCCCTGGCATACCTGTAAGAAGATGATGTGTAGGGTGACAGGATATTTCTGCATTTTCTTTTATCTTTGTCAGGTGTATTTATAACCATCTTTGTCAAAGCCTATCTTGGGAACCAGGTATTTTCCCTTTGGAGGTGATTAGGAAGCCCAGTTGGCATAGAGAGAAGCTTAATATCATCAAAATGATGGTTTTGTTAGAGCAAAAGGGCCACAGCCCCATCAAGTAAGACACTCACTTGGCCTGCAGACTAGGCCCCTGAGTCATGGTCCTGGTGCAGAACTGTCCTTTGTTTGCTTTCCCCTCATTTAACTGGCCTTCACTTATTCCTAGTGTGATTACTCCAGGTGCAGAAAGCTGAGGAGCCTGAAGCTACTCTGGGGATTAAACAATTTTAACTATACATGAGTTATTGGAAAAGAAACTGTGCCACCAGAAGCTTTACAAAAAGGAAAAATATATATATCCTTTCATTTATAAAGGGCCGAGGCTGTCTTCCTGATAACCATATCCTGTTTCCTTTCCACACACGTCTCTCAGACAGCAGGCACACTTTTGCTACCACTCTTCCCTTCTGCACTTCAATATGCTTTAACTGCATTTCTCTAATATTGAAGAGCTGAAGGATGCGGATGGAGAATATAGCTTAATGCAGGCTTTGTGCCTATTACCTCAGGAAGGAAAAGCAGTGTATGGCAGTCCCTCAGGAGATTGCAAGTGCCACCATGTCAAAATTCATCAGAGTTCTAGTTTACTTCATGTCATGGCAAAGTGCCAACTCAGCTCTAGCTCAATTCTCTTGGGTTCAGATCCAACTGGCAAGGGATGCATTTCAAAACTCAGAAATGCATTTCTCTTTTGCCTTTTCTATATTTAACTTTTACGTATGCTTAAGTTCAGATATCAAATAACTTTTTATATGCATGTATATATCTCATGCATGTGTTGTCTATTTGTATCTGCTGCCACATCAATAGAGACTATTATTCTACAAACACGCACACACACACACACACAAACACAAACACACACACAGAAGCACATACACTTGAGTGATTCACTAAATGGCAACATAAACTAAAAAACCAAATCTTAATTATGCTAACTATTTTCCTTTCCTCCGATATAAATGCAATGAAATGTGCTTTTCCGTTTGCTTTTGAATAAGTTGATCAGGCACTGGACAAATAGCCTATGTATCTATGGTGTTTCGTGTAAGAATCTTCCTGAAGGGAACTGTCTTGATGTTTGCAATGACTTTTTAATTTCCTCATCAAGACAGACAAACACATTGACATATTGAATGAAAAAGTGTTAGATAAACTATACAGTAAGAGACAGAGAGAGAAAAAGAATGATCATGAGAAAGAAAGCAAGTACGATGGAATATTAACAAAAAGTGAATCCAGATAAAAATTATGCAGTATTCAAATAACAAGAGAAGAAGAACAACATAGCACTCCATGTAAACACAGCATAATACTGACAAACATTTGATGAATCCTCTTCACATTTTAAAGAAGAGAAAAGACATCCTATGTCAGGGGTGGAACTTTTCTATGAACCCTGGATTGGGCTCTATGGCATCTGGAGATTCATCTTCGTTCTAGGATTTTTCATCTAACTGGGAAACTACAGGGCCCAAATAAATGTAGACCAAAATTCAGGAAGTCACTAGGGACCGTGATGAGGCAAGACATCACAAGAATAATTTAAGCCAGAAGGAACTAGCTTTGGCTTCAGCTTGACAGAGAAACAGAGGAGAATTTTTAAAAAGTTGGCCAGCAGCAAAGCATGGGAAAAAAAGAAAAATTGGCTTCCATCCAAACTGGCATATTATTAAAATATCCCCTTTCCAAATCTGTAAGTAGGAAGGAGGAATACATGAGGGTGGGTGAAATGAAGGCTGGGTGAAAAATTTAGTCAAAGTTAAAAGGTCCTTGGCAAGAATAAAATGAAAAGGGGGGTCATTGTGCTCTCTAAAACAAATTGACAGTCAATCAACGCTGTCAAATGCAACCTAATAACAGCCACTATTCCCCCGGGAGAATGTCAAAAAAATGGAACTTCTTGTCACTTTCGTGTTTGAAATTTGGGGCTTTCCTTTAATGCCTAGATTCTGAACTACTCTCAATAAGTAAAAGGAGTTGGAATAATAGAACAATTCTATGTTCTGGAAATCACTTTGCTCCCCTGCAGGAGTCAGGAAACATCCTAGCATAAGTACAAGCAAACTTGAACTGGGTTGACTGTTGGCCAAACAATCCAATAGCACTCAGGTTTCACAGCCAAATTACTGTAGAGAGAGTTTATCTAAAATATCCTGCACAGAGCTGCACTGAGGACAGAGATTTGACTTAGTGAGGACTTGAAGAATTAAATTTATTTCCGCAACAATTCAATAAACGTGTATTGAGAGTCTAATATGTGCCAGGCACTGTGCTAAATGCTGAGAGCAGGCACAGCTCACAGGGAGGGTAGTGAGACAGTAACATGCACAGTTTCAATGTTTAGCAGGAAGATTCTGCTGGATCATGACCTCTCCCATGAGGTTCCCACAGGTCTACCAAGGGCTCCAGATATACTTAAAGGTTCAGTTGGTTTCTTTAAATATGGGCTATTATTGATATCTTTGAGAAACTCTGGAGAACATGAATTGAATCAGGACTCTCTAGAAACTCCCTGGAACGACTTAAAATCTCCAAATAAGACCCAGTAACAAACACAAATATCAAAACCTTCTTTAATTAGAAATTTATAGAGGCTTTATATGGACATTAAATAACTAGGTAGGTGCTATCAAGTTGGCTCCAACTTAAGTACAACAGGAAAATATGTTGCCCTGTCCTGCATCATCCTCAAGGTTGCCAACACACTGAGTCCATCATTGCCAGTACTGTGCCAATCCATCTTTTAGCCCTTGTTGGCCTTCTACTTCACTAAACATGATGCCTTTCTCCAGTGATTGATCCGTTCTGATCAAATGTCCAAAGTAAGTGAGTCAGACAATGTTCTGGTGTGATTCATAAAGTTTTCATAGGCTAATTTTTAGAAGTAGATTGCCAAGCCTTTCTTCCTAGTCTGGAAGCTCTGCTGAAACATGTACACCATGGGTGGTCCTGCTTGTATTTGAAATACTGGTGGCATAGCTTCCAGTATAACAGCAACATGCAAGCCACCTCAGTACAACAAACTGACAGAAGGGTGGTGGATAGGGACATTACCCCAACTTGACCAGCAGTTCTGAAAATTAACCAACGAAAACCCTATTGATCCCAACAGAATACTGATATAGTGTTGTAAGATGAGCCCCTGAGACACCCAAAATACACAGTGCCTGCATCAATGGGCTCGAGCATACCAATGATCCTAAAGATGGTGCAAGGCCAGGCAACAGTTTGTTCTTTTGTACATCTGGTTGCCATGAATTGGAGCCAACTCAATGGCAACTAACAACAGCAAGAATCTCCATGAAGATCCGTTTAACTCCACGGTAATAAGCAAAGTCTTAATTTTATGGTGTCCTAAGAGTTTTTATTACTATGGTGGCAAGGTATTAGTATTGAAATACTAACTTCGGTTATTTTCCCTAGTGTTTTCCTGTTTTCCACTGATATTTTTTCAATTTTCAACCAGCCAGCAGGGCCCCTGGTGGTACAGTGGTCATGCGCTTGGCTGCTAACTGAAAGGTTGGCAGTTCAAATCCACCAGCTGCTTCTTGGAAACCCTACCGTGCAGTTCTACTCTGTCCTGTAGGGTTGCTATGAGTTGGAATTGACTTGATGGCAATGGTTTTATCCAGCCAGCAGGTAGGCATTATGTATTCTTTGGGAAAAGAATGTGTGTTGTGAATTGAATTACGTCCCCCAAAAATATGTATTGTAAATCCTAACCTCTATGGCCTTGGTTATAATCTCATTTGGGACTGGGTTGTCTCTGTTATATTGATGAGGCAGGATTAGTGTAGGGTGTGTTTTAATTCTATCTCTTTGAAATATAAAGATAAAAAGCAGCCTAGCAAGTAGAGTTGGGGGAAGAGAGATGTCAAGCCACTTGAAGGTAGCCCAGGAGTGGAAACTCAAAGAGGTAAGGACTTTTTACAGAGCCAACAGAAAAAGAAATCCTTTCCCTAGAGCAGGCACCCTGATTAGGACTTATAGCTCCCTAAACTGAGAAAACCAATTCCTGTTTGTTAAAGCCACCCATATGTGGCCTTTCTGTCATGGCAGCACTAGGTAACTAAGACAAAGTGATATAAGGAAGCAGAGGAAAAGGGAAATTTCTTCCTGACTTTTGAATTCCAAAAGTTAATAGGTAAATTTGTTAGGAAGAAACATCCTGAATAAGACTATCCTATCTATCTGTCTGTGGACCAGAAAGCCAGTCTCTTCATTGTGAGATAGGAGGAAAAACTGAGAAATGTGTCCGTGGAATCTTGTCTCTTGCTAGTAGTGTTGGACCACTGGGTAAAGGTGAAAACTCAAAAGGTTTCATGAGAAAAAGAGACCTGTGCTCCATTTACCTGGTAGAGTCCCAGGTGGAGGCAAACCTCAAGAACAAAATGGCCACATAGGCTAATACTTATGTTGCTTTGATAACATTATACTTTTTGTCCTAATGATAATAATGTTAGTAAATTTTAAATTTATATGATGTTTTATTGTTCAAAATCTTTTTACATAAACCTATTTCTTTGACTATATTATGTGACTGTTATAAGAAAAAAGAGCACTTGGTTTGAAAACCGACACAAATTATAAATTTTTCAGTGAATCTATTTTGGTAGACAATTATATTTCCAATGTTAACTTTCACTAACACTGATTTGCTTTTTACACCAAAATTTTGAAACATTCCCTGGGGTAAAATAAATGGGAAGCCTACTAGCTCTACCATGAAACATACTTTTTTTCAGGTGCTGGAAGAACAAAGTCAGAGAAGATCTGCTCTGCTGTGACTTGAGAATAATTGAGCTCGCTTGGAATAGGAGCTAGGCATCCTATTAACAGTCCAACTTCATTTCCTAGAGATCTATGCAGAGATCTGGTGCTCCAGATGTGGCATGAATCCAGTATTAAAACCTGAGCATTCTAAATCAGTCTTCTTACTGAGAAAGTCCTATCAAAAGAGGTTGGTTATTGTCATATTGATTCCTACCTTACCAATGGAAGACATTTATAGAATTATTTACTGGGGAATCTCCTTTGTGTACTCTGGGGTGACAGAAGAGAGACAAGAGAAAGACAAGAGACAAGAGATGAGAGAGAGAGAGAGACAACACAGAGAAGGAGAATAAAAAGCCAGTATGTTAACATATGAACATTTTTTGAAAATAAATTTTCATCTTCCTTTTCAAAACAAAGTCCAGAAATTCTCCCATCTCTGAAAGAAATTTAAAAATAAATTTCACTACTTTTAAAGATGGCAGTACCAACATGGATAATACAGACACGGGTATACTTATTGGGATTCCATCTGGTAAGATTGTTTTATATGATGATACTTGCATCTGATGACCAGGCAATTTATTTCCAGCAAAATCGCGTAGCTTTACGGAAGATCATCCAATAAAGTGTCAAAATTCAATACTAGGGAATATAACAAGAATGTCTTGAAAAACACTTATCGAGAACTCACTGTGTCCCGGTCTTTTAATGATAAGAGAATGAGTATGACCTCAAACACGACCTCTGCCCATTATGTACGTAAAACTTAAATTTGAACTGGTAATAGATACCCTTTCTGATAGAATTTGGACAGTTTCTGTAAGAAATAGCAAGGGAGAAGTGGTTATATGTCTGAGTTTAAGGGAACATCTCGGCACGCAAAGTAGGAAGAAGGGATACACATGCCATTTTCTAAGTAAATTAGATGAAGTCAGTACAGTAGTGAGTTAGGATAAAATTAAAAACAACAACAGCAACAATTCGCAAAAAGACTGTCCAATTTGAAAGCCACATTTCCTATGGTTAATCTGCCTTGTATGTAATTAAAATTTGTTTGCAATTTGGTAAGATTTTCTGAAAGAAACTGTATGTCTTTGCTCTTCTGTAAGAATTACCACTGATAACTTTCTATTAAGGATTTGCCTCACTGTGAGAGGGTATTCATACAGTTTTCATCCACTTTTTTAATCTACTTTCCCTTACCGCATTCCTACCCTACACTCAAGTGGCCAAGGACAAAGATGTACACTAGATTCCAAACTGCTAAATTCATGGGGTCAACTTGACAGCAACTAACAACAACAAGAAATTCAAAGGACATCTCAATGGCTGTGAAAATAAATACGTGAACCAGAAGAACTAATTTTTTTTTCCCTTCAGCAAGACTTAATACACAGAATAAGCTGGAAAGAAAAGAGAGAGGGAGAGAGTTGTTGATCCTGAATGTAAGAGAGGGAAGCAGAATCATCCCCTACCCACCAATGATCAGGTGTACCGCTGAGGATTGGAAGACCAAAGGAGCCAGGGAGACTGGCATTTTGCTGTCAGATTCCAAACAGCTGAATTAAACTTGAAAAAATCCAGATATATTCATAATAGCTAACTAAAGTTTTAATTATCAGCTCTTTGGCCTCAGAAAACAGTTTTGCCCTCTAACTCACCTAATTTCCATGTTTCATATTTATAATCTTAAATCATTCTGGATTTTTTGGAACATGTTGACTTCTAAAATATTAACTTTATATACACTGTAAATCCCAATATAGTGAAATATAAAACACCGCCTTCTCTTCCACAAAGCTGAGCTCTTTTTAACATATCTTTCTATCTATCATCTATATGGATTTAATATATACAGAGATTATATATGTATATGTGGATTATACATGTATACACATACACATATATATATATGGATTCTTCTTATGAAAAAAATTGAAGAAAATGTGAAAACCCATAATCTTCTCTGGAAAAATTGTCATAAAATACCTCTGCAAATCACAATCTGTCAGTAAATACACTGTACTCCTCAGTTGGGATTTGCTGCATTTTTGTTTGCTCCTTTAGTTTTTTTTTTTTTAGATACTAAAGAGCTAAATTTAATGCGATCTAGGATTTATGTTCTCTATAGACATACAAACGTGGTGTGATTAAAAGGGTGCTACCTTTTACCTATACTGGGAAACCCTGGTGGCGTAGTGGTTAAGTGCTATGGTTGCTAACCAAAAGGTTAAGGGCTTAGCTGCTAATCTAAATGCCGGCAATTCGAAGCCACCAGCAGCTCCATGGGAGAAAGACGTAGCAGTGTGCTTTCATAAAGACTATAACCTAGGAAGCCTTACAGAACATTTCTACTGTCCTGTAGAATCGATATGAGTTGGAATCTACTTGAGGGCAATGGGAGAAGCCTATATTGGATACTGCCCTATGCATTTGTCTTCTATGGATTTTAAAGCTATATTTTCTCCAATAGCCATCCTTTTATTATTTTTGTTCCTTATCTCTAGAAAGAAGTAACTGTAAGAACAAAGTTTCTAAGGCAAATTTTTTCTAGGGTTTTCCAAGTCCTTGGCCAAAAAATTAAATTGTCTCAGTGAAAGTTCTTATTAGAATAGCCTGTGAAGTGCTACTTAACTTCCTCTAATTTTATATCCTAATTTTCAATATAATAGAAAAGTGTAAAACTCAGGTAATCTAATAGAGTACTGGTCATTGCGTAATATTTCTTCAACAAAATAATAATGATAATTTTAGCACACTATAGATATTTTGGCTACTGCATTCAATAAACATTAATGAATTATTTTCAGTCCATTTCATCATTTTTCTTGATATTTCAATAGCTGGTTATTTTAATAGTGTACAAAATTACTAACACCCAACTCTGTTAAGAATTTACAAGATTTTTTTGTCTACGCACTTTTAAAATGTGATGTATAATTTGTTTTTCAGAAAGGAATAAAAAAGTATATGCTAAATTAGTGTGTACATTTTTACATACAAGAAGGATAAGAGCCGCTTAGCACTTGTAGCGTTACATACATTGATCAAGACAGGATGTATCCTTATGTCTTTATTTGATCATTCTTACAAGTAAATTGTACGTATTTCATGGCTACTTTATACACTAACATCACATAACTATCACTTATACAACTAAAACAAATTTAACTGACAGATGAAACAGCAGCAAAAAGCTCTTGAGGTTTTCAGATAAATAATTTGCAAAATGACTATATATTTACACCATGGACTTTAATGGCATTTCTCCTGTTTAAAATATACGTAATAAATACATGAAGTTAGTTTATCCAAATATGTACATGAATTGGAGAACAATGTTTTCAAAATATAGTCAGAAAATCACTCAATATATACTTATCCAATCTCAAGTAGCTGTTTCTGAACATTTCTCCCTTTCAGATTTCTAACGGGAATAACACAAAGTAGAAAGCTCTCCAAAAACCATTTTCATATAATAGTAAAATTGAATAAATGCAATACAAAGGTCTGTATTATGCAAATAAAATATTAATATTACACTAGAAACTCCAAAAAGCCAGAGATTTTATTTTTTGAAAAATCTCTCCTATCTAATGAAATGCCTGTCCGCAGAGCTAGTTCAAACACATTCAAAAACTGAACCCCATCTGCCTCATTTCTTGGATCCTGCTGTAGGTTGAATTATCTAGGTATTGGAATCATAAAAGGGAGGAGTCTGAATTTGGAATCAACTCGATGGCAACTGGTTTGGTTTTTGGTTTTTTAAGCTTCAGTAAAATGTTAAGGTTAGTTAATTATTTTCTTCTTAGACATATCCCAAGCTATCATTTCAGTATTTTGTTATTCCAATGATCAAGAAATTCCCATTCATGACCAACTGTGATGGTTAAGATTGTGTGTGAACTTGGCTGGGCCATGATTCTCAGTGTTTTGGCAGTCATATAATGTTGTGATCACATCCCTGTTGGGAGATGATATGTGATCTCCTCCATGATGGAAACTGCTATGAGTTGCCAATCAGTTGAAAGGGAGTTTCTTCGGGCTTGTGACCTGCATGGAGTATAAGAAGACATTCTGGCAAGGCTTGGGGGCTTTTTGCTCATGATGGATCCTGCACCTGCACCTGGCTCCTGTTCGTCTGACCCCTCCAGTTCTTGGGACTTGAGCTAGCAGCTTACCTGAGGTCTTGCCTGCTGATCTTGGGATTAATCAATATTTGCAACCTGTGAGCAAGAGCCCTGGTCTCTGACCTGATAATCTTGCACCTGATAATCTTCCCTGCACCTATGTGATGGAAACCCTGGTGGCTTAGTGGTTAAATGCTATGGCTGCTAACCAACAGGTCAGCAGTTAATCCACCAGGTGCTCCTTGGAAACTGTATGGAGCAGTTCTACTCTGTCCTATGGGGTCACTAGGAGTCAGAATCGACTCGACGGCAACGGATTTTTTTTTGATTTTGCAGCTTTGTGAATCAGGAGAAACCCCTATCCTGACCCACAGACTTGGGATGTTCCAGCTTCTACCACCACATGGGCCATTTCCTTGATATGAATCTCTTTATATATGTGTATTTGTACGCTTTACTGGGTTTGCTTCTCTAGAGAACCCAGCCTAAGACACCAGCCAAAGGCTAAGTTTATTATTATTATTATTGGAAAAGCAGTATTTGAAAATAGAAATATAGTATGATACTGTTAAGAAGAATTTTACACTTGAAGGTAAAGAAATATGTAAAGATATCAAGATGCTAATTTTCCTAGGGGAACCATGTAGAGATGTACAGTTCAGGGACTCAATGGCCCCTACTACAGGTTGATATCCAGTCCTCCATTCACTAACCAAGCCATGGAGGCTACTACAGGACTGCTTCAGCCTGGTGGAAGGGATGCCCCTCCACCCTCCATGGAGTAACCATCTGTTAGCCAAATCAAGAGCCTGAAGACAATGTCTGTCTGGAGGAACTAGAAGGCACATCTTTTTTAAACTTTACAAATTAGAATCTCCTCTAGATTCTTTGTGGGCTAGCAAAGGTCCTGATTTGACCTATCAGTTTTTGATGCCTTTAGGAAGAAAAACAAAACTCATTGATTCCAACTCATAATGACCCTATAGGACAGAGTAGAACTGCTTCATAGATTCCTAAGGAGCCACTGGTGGATTTGAATTGCTGACCTTTTGATTAGCAGATGAATTCTTAACCACTGCACTACCAGGGCTTCTTAGGAAGGAAAGTAGGGTGTAAATGAAAACAGAAGTAAAGGAGCTTCACAACAGGCCCACCAAAAGGTTTAGAGGCATAATTTAGTCTCATAGGATAGTCAGTTGATTAGCTAATTGCAGAAGTGATGATGGTGGACAAAAAAAAAAAAAATTTTTTTTTTTTTTTTTTTTTTTTTTGATGGTGGACAGTGCAGAGTTATTTGCAGGAGAAATCAAAAAGAAAAATGCATCACAGCCTCTTGTCCAAAAATTCATCAAGTGCTTATGAACATTATCCATGAACATTTCAGAATTTTGGTTCAAAAAAGGAGAAAAAAAAAAGAAAGAAAGAAAACAAGTGAGGAAAGGAGGGAGGGAGAAAACAAGAAAGGAAGGAAAGAAGGTTGCTTTGACATTTTGATCATATTCGCACTCTAGTAGTGAAAGAATTTCAGATTCAGGATGGACTTTTGAGATCACCGAAGACAAAAGTTCCATTCTGCAGATGAGGAAAATCAGGACCAGGGATATTGTGAGCTCTCCAGGTTAGTTAACCTTGGAAGACAGGCCTGGCAATCTGCTTCTGAAAGGTCACAGCCTTGAAAACCCTGTGGAGAAGTTCTGTTCTGCACACATGGGGTAGCCATGAGTTGAAGTCAACTCAAAGACAACTGACAACAGTAGGGGGGAAAAAAATCGGATATTTTTTTTTTCAGATTTGAAAGTTCCACTTGATTGTTCTTTACAACATGTCTGTATTTATCAACCTTTTACATGCACTACCCTGGTGGTGTAGTGGTTAAGAGCTACAGCTTCTAACCAAAAATGCCGGCAGTTCAAATCCACCAGGAGTTCCTTGGAAAAACCCTGTGTGACAGTTCTACCTTGTCCTCTAGGGTCGCTATGAGTCAGAATTGACTCGATGGCAGCGGTTAAGTGTCTATAAAGAAGCCCTGGTTGTGTAATGGTTAAGCACTGAGTTGCTAATCGAAAGGTCAGTTGTTCCACGGGAGAATCCTTAAATATTAAAACCAAACTCAAGGCCGTCAAGTTGAGTTCTGACGCATAGTGAACCTATAAGACAGAGTAGAACTGCCCCACAGGGCTTCCAAGGCTGTAACTCTTTAGGAAAGCAGACTGCCACATCTTTCTCCTGCCAAGCAGCTGGTGGGTTTGAACCACGGACTTTTCAATTAGCAACCAAGCACTTAACCACTGTACCACCAAGACTTCTCCCCAAAGATTACAGTTTTGGAAATCTTATGTGGCAGTTCTGCTCTGTCCTATAGGTTCACTATGTGTCGGAATTGACTCAATGGCAATGAGTTTTTTAACTCTGTATATGGTTGGTGCTTTTTAAAATCATTATTTACAGATGAGGGCACTGAAGCACAAATAAGTAACCTAAAATCACACAGCTGGTGATTGACCAAATAGAGATTCAGGACTAGGCTGTGTGATGCCAGAGCCTGTGACTTTAACTTTCATACCTTACAAATTACTTTAATACTGATTGTGGTATTAGGATATTTACACATAAAATAAGAAATCATTCAGTATGATGATAAGACTGATGTATAGGATAACTATAGGAGTTCTGAGAAGAAGGGCATCCACACGAGTGAAAGTGGACAGAAAAGGCATCCTGAATGTGACTTAAGTTGGATCTTGAAAAATAGTGTTTCGATGGCATTATAAACAAGGAAATAACCAGCTCAAAAGAGTCAGGAGTGACCGAGTTATATTCAGGAGAAAATGAGTATTTCTGGACAAAACATAAAATTCTGTTTGAGATATAATAAAATGTAGGATTTCATAGATGGGACAGGGTTATGTTATACAGATTTTAAAGCGTCAAGTAGAGATATTTTCACCTTTTCTATTAATTTTTGACAGTAGAAGTAATGAGAAACAAATGGTTACTAAACAGAGGAAATATCATGAGACATTATCCCTTGGTCTGGCAGCAGTTAGCCGTATTTGGTTTTGACTAAAACATAACTACATAAAAAAAAAAAGATACAGCAAAATCTTAAAAATTGTTAATGTCTTTCCTGGGATTATGCTTCTCATTATGATAGTTTCATCATATTTTTCAACTTTAAGTACAGTGGACTCAGAAATTATAAAAAAAGTTTGATATCAGGCAAAACTGTTAGTGTGAATTGGCAAAAGCTGTTGGCCAAATCAGAGCCCTGGTGGCGCAGTGGTTAAGCCTTCAGCTGCTAACCAAAAGTCAGAGGTTCAAATGCTCCTTGAAAACCTTATGGGGCAGTTCTACTCTGTCCTATAGGGCTACTATGGGTTGGAATTGACTCAACAGCAATGGGATTTTGGTTATCCAGATCAGATAGAACATGCATGGACAAAGAAAAATTAATTTGAGTTAAATTGACTTTTAAAATGAAACAATCAGACAGTGGAAATTTCAGTTTGATTAAATACAGAGAAAATCATAGCAATTGGTTATTTCAGGGTATTTGGGCATATTCCCCACTCTGCTGTATTTCAACCAGTTTTTTAATTCAGTTTTTATTTGATTATTAAACACCACATAATATATATTTGGTAAATAATACTAAATCTGATATTTTTTATATCACATAGGAATTGTCTTGATCACAAAAATCACAAATTGCAAAAATATAATTTTTATATGTGCACCACAGTCAAATGTGGATGGACACAAACTTTTATCTCGCATCCTGATAATCTGCTGAACTCTTCTATTAGTTTCAGTAGTTTTCTTGAGGATTCTTTAAAGTTTTCTGTGTATAAGATCATGTCATCTGCAAACAGAGATAATTTTACTTCTTCCTTACCTATCTGTATGCCCTTTATTTCTTTTTCTACCTAAGTGCTCTGGCTAGGACCTCCAGCACAATATTGAATAAGAGTGGTGATAAAGGGCATCCTTGTCTGGTTCCCGTTCTCAAGGAGAATGCTTTCAGTCTCTCTTCTTTTAGGAGGATGTTGGCTGTTGAATTTGTATAAATGGCATTTATTATGCTGAGGAATTTTCCTTCTATTCCTGTTTTGCTAAGAGTTTTTATCATGAATGGGTGTTGAGCTTTGTCAAATGCCTTTTCTGCATCAATTGATAAGATCATGTGGTTCTTTTGTTTTATTTATATGGTGGATTACATTGACTGTTTTTCTAGTGTTGAGCCATCTCTGCATACCCGGTGTGAATCCCACTTGGTCATGGTGAATTATTTTTTTTGATATGTTGTGTAATTCTATTGGCTAGAATTTTGTTGAGGATTTTTGCATCTGAGTTCATGAGGGATAAAAACCAAAAAACCAAACCCAGTGCTGTCGGGTCGATTCCGGCTCATAGCGACCCTATAGGACAGAGTAGAACTGCTCCACAGAGTTTCCAAGGAGAGGCTGGCAAATTTGAACTGCCAATCCTTTGGTTAGCAGCCATAGCACTTAACCACTACACCACTGGGGTTTCTTCATGAGCAGTATAAGTCTGTAATTTTCTTTTTTTGTGGTGTCTTTACCTGGTTTTGGTATCAGGGATATGCTGGCTTCATAGAATGAGTTTGGGAGTATTCCATCCTTTTCTATGCTCTGAAATACCTTTAGTAGTAGTGGTGTTAACTTTTCTCTGAAAGTTTGGTAGAATTCTTCAGTAAAACTGCCAGGGCCAGGGCTTTTTTTTGTTGTTGTTGGGAGGTCTTAATTACCTTTTCAATATCTTATTTTGTTATGGGTTTATTTAGTTGTTATGCATCTATTTGTACTAGTTTAGGTAGGTAGAATGTTTCTAGAAGTTCATCCATTTCTTCTAGGCTTCCAAATTTTTTAAGGTACAATTTTTCATAGCAATCTAATATGATTCTTTTAATTTCATTTGGGTCTGTTGTGATATCGCCTATCTCATTTCTTATTCAGGTTATTTGCTTCCTCTCCTATTTTTCTTTTGTCAGTTTGGCCAATGGTTTATCAATTTGGTTAATTTTTTCAAAGAACCAGCTTTTTGGTCTTGTTAACTCTTTCAATTGTTTTTCTGTTCTCTATTTCATTTAATTCTGCTTTAATTTTTATTACTTGCTTTCTTCTGGTGCCTTAGGCTTTCTTTTGCTGCTCTCTTTCTATTTGTGCAAGTTGTAGGGATAGTTTTTGATTTTGGCCCTTTCTTCTTTCTGGATGTGTCCATTTATTGCTATAAACTGGCCTCTGAGCACTGCTTTCTCTGTGTCCCAAAGGTTCTGATAGGAAGCGTTTTTATTCTCCTTGGATTCTATGAGTTTCTTATTCCATCATTCATTTCTTCTATAGCTCAGTTGTTTTTGAGCAAGGTGTTGTTCAGTTTCCAAGTGTTTAATTTCTTTTCCCTGCTTTTTCTGTTATTGATTTCTACTTTTAAGGTCAGAGAAGGTGCTTTGTAATATTTTAATGTTCTGCATTCTGTTAAGGTTTGCTTTATGACCTAATATGTCATCTATTCTAGAGAATGTTTTATGTGTGTTGGAAAAGAAAGTATACTTGGCCGCTGTTGGGTGGACTATTCTATGTATGTCTATGAGGTCAGGTTGGTTAACTGTAGCATTTAGATCTTCTTTGTTTTATTGGGCTTCTTTCTAGATGTTCTATCCTTCACTGAAAGGGGTGTGTTGAAGTCTCCTACTATTACGGTGGACCTGTTTATCTCACTTTTCAATGCTGTTAGAGTTTGTTTTATGTATCTTGAAACCCTATCGTTGGGTGCATAAATATTTAATAAAAAAAAAAATTATTGTCCCATTAACAATTATATAATGTCCTTCCTTATCCTTTGTGGTATATCGAACTTTAAAATCTATTTTGTCAGAAATTAATATTGCCACTCTTGCTCTTTTATGATTGTTGTTTGCTTGATATATTTTTTTCCATCCTTTGAGTTTTAGTTTTTCTGTGTCTTTAAGTCTGAGATGTGTCTCTTGTAGGCTGCATATAGATGGATTGTTTTTTTATCCATTCTGCCAAACTTGGTCTCTTTATTGGTGCATTTAGTCCATTTATATTCAGTGTAATTACAGATAGGTATGAGTTTAGTGCTGTCATTTTGATGTCTTTTTTTTTCTTTTAATTTTTTGTGCTAAGTAGTTTTTCTTTATATATTGTCTTTTCCTCTTTTTCATTGTCTTTGATTTTGTTTTTGCTTAGTCTTTATGTTTTTCTTCTATTTTATTTTGGTGTGTAGAATTGTTAGTCTCCTTTGTGGTTACCTTAATATTTATCCCTATTTTTCTAAGTTTAAACCAAACTTTTATTTCTTTATATCACCTTGACTTCCTTTCCATATGGAAGATCTATGACTACATTTTTTAGTCCCTCTTTATTGGTTTAATGTTGTCTTCTTTTACATAATGACATCACTGTTTCCCCGTTTTGAGTGTGTTTTGATCTTGATTTATTTTTGTGATTTCCCTATCTGGGTTAATACCTGGTTGATCTGTCATGTGTTCTAGTCTTGGATTGATATCTGATGTTATTGATTTTCTAACCGGAGACCTTCCTTTAGTACTTCTTGTAGTTTTGGTTTGGTTTTTGCAAATACCCTAAACTTCTGTTTATCTGGAAATGTCATAATTTTACCTTCATATTTGAGAGACAGTTTTGCTGAACATATGATTCTTGGCTGGCAATTTTTTTTCCTTCAAAGCTTTATATATGTCATCCCATTGCCTTCTCTCTTGCATGGTTTCTGTTGAGTAGCCAAGCTTATTCTTATTGACTCTCCTTTGTAGGTGATTTTTCTTTTATCCTTAGCCACTCTTAAAATTCTTTCTTTATCTTTGGTTTTGGCAAGTTTGATTATAGTATGTCTTGGTAACTTTCTTTTGGAATCTACCTCATGTGGGCTTAGATGAGCATCTTGGATAGACATCTCATCTTTCATGATATTAGAGAAGTTTTCTGCCAACAAATATTCAAAAATTCTCTCTATATTTTCTGTTATCCCTCCCTATTCTGCTACCCCAATCACTCATAGGTTATTTCTCCTTGATAGAGTCCCATATGATTCTTACGTTTCTTCATTTTCTTAAATTCTTTTATCTGATTTTTTTTAATATGTTGGTGCCAAGTTATATCTTCAGTCTTACTAGTTCTGACATCTCTTTCCTCAATTCGCTTCTGACTTTCTATTGAGTTGTCTAATTCTGAAATTTTGTTGTTTATCTTCTGAATTTCTGATTGCTGTGATTCTGCAGATTCTTGCAGCCTATTAAATTTTTCATTATGCTCTTGAATAACCTTAATTTCTTCAACTGCTTTATCTGGTGTTCCTTGGCTTGTTCTGTGTTTTGCCTGATCTCCTTCCTGATGTCCTGAAGAACTCTGTATATTAATCTTTTGTATTCTACCTCTGGTAATTCCAGGAATACATCTTTGTCTGAAAGTTTCCTTGTTTCTTTGTTTTGAGAGCTTGTTGAAGTGATCATGGCCTGCTTCTTTACGTGATTCAATATCGACTGTTGTCTCCAAGCCATCTATAAGTTATTGTATTGATTTATTTTATGTTTGCTTACTGTATCCTAGCTTCTTGCTTTGTTTTGTTTTAATATACCCAAACAGGCTGCTTGAGTGAGTTAGCTTGATTTTTCGCACCTTTGAAACTCTGACGTCTTGTCACCAGATGACTAGAGCTGTTACAAGGTATATGAGCTTAGGAGTCCATTTGCTTTTCTTGCATGGGTTAAGCTTAGGTGTCCAGGTAGTTGGTCATCAAGTGTGTGGTACAGGCTCTGTCCTACAGTCTTAGAGGGGCAGGGATGATTGGTGTAGGCACAGGTATCTGGTTGCAACAGGGGGTCACACTCTGAGCAAGGCAGGAGGTTGACAACTCTCGTCTGAGTGTCTGTGAAGAAAAAGAGTCCCTGTTCCCTAGAGCACACAGGTGGGTGATCTCTGCAGCCAGACTGTGGGCACCCAATGCTTTTGGTTGTAAGGACTGGGAGGCATCACTTACCCTTGGATCCCTGTTGTGGGTGGCTAGGTGATATGGGTGGACCCAATCAGTTCTCAGGCCCCTGATGTGGGTAGGTGAGGGCCCTGTTTAATAGACAGAGATTGGTGTCAACCATCAAAAACCTGCCTCTCCACCACACAGCTGAAGCAGTTGAAGTCAGATCTCAGGCACATATGCCATTGCAGTCTGCCAACAAGGGCCTAAGCTCCTAAAATGGGCCCATACCTGTCCATGCAGGGATTAAAGGTATCCAAAGTCTATGGACTGTTTGTGCATGGACAGGAGCCACTTCTGCCCTGAGTTCTCAGCTTAGAGGAGCCAGCAGATTATCTTTTCCCCCAATTTTTAATTTATTCCTTCTCCAAGGCTGGGAGAATGGCTGAGTGGACAGCAGAACCTATCTCAGGCCTAGGGAAATCAACAGCCACTGAAGCCAACTTAGGGGCTGGGGGCACGGTAAATTAGATGCAAGTACTTATCTTTTGCTGAGAGCATTATTTTTCTCTGATTCCGGAGGTGTGAGTTGACTCTGCGGCTTGCTCTCTCTCCCTGAGGAACCTGCATCCTGAATGCTACCTCCAGCTCCACTGTGGCTGCGCCCGGGGATTGTGCCTGAGTGGTGCTGGTTCCCACCAAGTCAGGTCCAGCAACTCCTCGCCGCTTCTGAGCTATCTCTTCCTCCTTGTGCGGCTTGGTCCAATTCCTAACTTTGCCTTTGATGTTCAGGTCTCCTAGCTTGTAATATATATATAATTGCTTCACTTGTTTCTTGGGGTCTTTGTTGTAAGAGGGATAACCAGAAGCATCTGACTACTCCACCATCTTGGCCCCGCCTCTCTGGATACAACTTTTAAAGTATTAAGTGTTTTAGTGGTAATGATTTTCCAACTCAGATAAATAAAACAGAACACTTGTTTTGGCATCATTTAATCTAGTTATATTAAAAATAACAAACAGAAGGATTAACTTAGTAATTCCTACTGTATTTTTTAAGTACAATTATAGTCACTAATTATAAGTTAAATTTTGATTAAACTACCATTCAAAAAGTTTATTAGCAATTTTATATTCTTTCATAATTTGGAAACATTATTTTCACTTACCTAAGGGCTAATGGTTTTATTGTCATTAGAACTCTTTAGAAACATAGACATAATAATTTCAGAATGAAAAAATGCTTAATATAAAATGCAAATAATTCAAAAGTGTTAGCTAGGTAAAAGGTCTAATTATAGTCTTACCATGTTGTTTAAAGCTGCATGCGTTTTCAATATTTTTATGAAGAATTGCCTTAAAGCATTCTATAAAATATAGTAGTGTTTTAATTTGCTCTCATAAAAATAAAAACAGTTTTTGAAATAGAGAGAAGCTATATTTATGTATACATATATAAAACTTTAATGATAAAATATATCGTTTATATATACTTTAATGATAAAATAGAAAAGAATACTTTAACTGTAAAGTGCCCTACTTTTAAGATGGAGTCCCTGGGTGGTACAGTTAATCCATTTGGCCACTAACCAAAAAGGTGGGGGTTTGAGTCAACCCAGAAGTACCTCAGAAAAATAAGCCATTGAAAAGCCCTATGACACTCACGGGGAATCGACTCAATGACAATTAGAAAAAAAAAAAGAACAACATTTAAGTTAGAACAAATAATTATTAGGAACATTATCCCCTTCAAAAATTTTACAGGAATTTATTCAATGAAGTGATTCCAAAGGTATATATATCACAGAGATGAACATATTCAGTCAAATCACCATAACTTTTTCATCTCTCGTGAGATGTATGGAAGATCTGAATCACTTATATGAAAGGTTGCAGAGTAATACCTCTCAGACTTTAGTATTCATCAGTATTACCTTGAGGGATGTTTAAATACAGATTTCAGAGCCCCATTTCCAGAATTTTGAACTCAGTAGGTTTGGAGTGGTGCCCAATAATGTGAATTTTGACAATGTTCCAGTTGATGGTGATACTCCTGACCTGGGGACCACATCTGGAGAACCATGAAACTCCGGGTGGCACAAATCATTTGCACTTGGCTACTAACCAAAAGGTTGGTGGTTTGAACCACCCAGCTGTACTGTGGGAGAAAGGTCTGGCAATCTTCTTTCATAAAGATTACAGCTAAGAAAACTGTATGGAGCAGTTCTACTCTGTAATACCTGAGGTGTCCATGAGTCAGAATCAACTTGATGGCAACAGATTTGTTTTTTCTTTCTTTTTTTTGGTTCTAAAGCATGTAAAATACTGATGAATACTCTGAATCAAGGAAAAAATATATTAATTATGGTCTTTCTTCCACTTTTCCTTCCTTCTATTGAACAGATATGTGTCATCTCATGAACCAGTTGTAGGACAAAAGGTCATCTCTATTGTAATGGAAAAAAGTCCTAGACCAGAAGAAAGAGGACCTGGGACAAGTCCTATTGGTTACGTACTAGATGTATGTCTTTGAGTAAGTTAAAAATGTTCTTGAGGAAGGGGGCCAAGATGGCTGACTAGGTAGACGCTACCTCGGATCCCTCTTGCAACAAAGACTCGGAAAAACAAGTGAATTGATCACATACATGACAATCTACGAACCATGAACCACAAACACAGACTTAAAGAGTTGACCTGAGTGACAGAGACGGAGAACGAACAACTACAGGGAAGCAGAGACTGTTTTCGGAGCCTGGAGCCAGCATCCCAGTCAGGTAACCTTGGCACTGGGCTTAGGACTGGGCCCAGGGGAGCTGAACACAACATCCTGTGATGGAGCAAACACAGGGCGCAGCCCTACCCCCCTGAACTGACCCCGGGAGGGGGCCCAGCCTGTCTGCACGGGTGGTGCAGTGACGTGGCTGGTGGGAGGAGAAGTCCCCAGGAGGCAGTGACTGGTTTTGGAGCCGGGAGTACAGCATCCCACCGGGGGAACCTTGGCGCCGGGCTTTGGACTGGGCACAGGGGAGCTGAACATGGCATCCTGTCATGGCGCAAACACGGGGTGCAGCCCTACCCCCCTGAACTGACCCCGGGAGGGGGCCCAGCTGGTCTGCGTGGGTGGCGGGAGGAGAAGTCCCCAGGAGGCAGCGACTGATTTTGGAGCTGGGAGTGCAGCGTCCCAGCCGGGGAACCTTGACACTGGGCTTTGGACTGGCAGCGGAGGAACTGACCGTGGCTTCTGTGGGCCAGACCCTCGGGGGCAATCTCTACACAGCCAGCACACATAGGTGACATGACCCTTGGGAATCTCAGATAAAATAGTCATCCCAAGCAAGATAAGGAACTTTGGCTATATCCTGGGGTGCTACTCTCTCCTGTTTTTCTGAACCCTCCCCTCCCCTTCCCAGGCAGCTTCATTAACATTGGAATTCCCTGAGCCAGAGGGAGAACAGCTCCGACTTCGTGGCTTTTCTCCCCGCCCCCCTTTTTTTTTGGTCTTTTCCTAACTCATTCTTCTGGCCTGAGAGAAGCAACCACAAAAAACCCAGGGACCAAAAATCCTTCCGTAATTGGACTAAAAACACAGAACCAGCTCCAGCCAAGCATATATGATCCATATCTAGGGCTTTCATCCCTACAGGGAACAAGGTGGCTATTATAATGCGAAGGCATTTCTGGTAGGGATCTGACTGCATTTTTTTTTAGCGGATTTACTGGAAAAACAAGTTTCCCAGGTCTGATATCTCTTCTTATTCAACAGAGTCCTAACTGACCCACAACAGGGAACTGAGGGCTGAAGCTCCCCCCAGACCACCTAGCCTCTTGCCTTAGCGGTCTAAGGAGGGTGACACCTACCAATCTGTAGAGGTACTTGCATTGGGGATCTAAGGTACAGCTGCAGAGCCCTCCCACCAAAGTGCTTTAGGAATAGAGACACACCTACCTCACTGACACTTGGGGGAAGCCTGTGAGCATCCTGTCCCCCTGGAGTGTGAACCCCAGCTGCTAATAGAATCTGGTGCACACAACTATCACCACTACTTCTCAAGGTGGATAGGTGTTAGGGTGCAGCACACACTAGATGGCCCAAAATCAGATTCTACTCAAGAATAGTGAATAGACTCAGGCATATATATCTGGCAACAGTCCAAACCAGCTGGTAGTAGGTCATAAGTAAGTCAAGGGCTACAACAATCAAGACAGCACAATCTAGTAGCCCATCCACGTATATTGAAAGAAAACAAAAGAAGATAAGACTCAGTGAGCAAATATAGAATAAATCACTACAATATCTTAGTGATGGCTCGGAGACAGCAGTCGATATCAAATCACATAAAGAAGCAGACCATGACTGCTTCTACAACCCCCCCCCAAAAAAGAATCAAAATCTTTCCCAAATGAAGATACAATCCTGGAATTATCAGATACAGAATATAAAAAAATAATTTACAGAATGCTTCTAGACATCAGGAATGACCTCAGAAATGAAATAAGGCAAACTGCAGAAAAAGCCAAGGAACACACTGATAAAACAGTTGAAGAACTCAAAAAGATTATTCAAGAACATAGTGCAAAAATTAATAAGTTGCAAGAATCCATAGAGAGACAGCATGCAGAAATCCAAAAGATTAACAATAAAATTACAGAATTAGACAATGCAATAGGAAGTCAGAGGAGCAGACTCGAGCAATTAGAATGCAGACTGGGAAATCTGGAGGACCAGGGAATTAACACCAACATAGCTGAAAAAAAAATCAGATAAAAGAATTAAAAAAAATGAAGAAACCCTAAGAATCATGTGGGACTCTACCAAGAAGGATAACTTGCGTATGATTGGAGTCCCAGAATAGAGAGGGAGGACAGAAAACACAGAGAGAATAGTTAAAGATCTGCTGACAGAAAACTTCCCTGACATCATGAAAGACAAAAGGATATCTATCCAAGATGCTCATCGAACCCCATTTAAGATTGATCTAAAAAGAAAAACACCAAGACATATTATCATCAAACTTGCCAAAACCAAGGATAAAGAGAAAACTTTAAAAGCAGCCAGGGATAAAAGAAAGGTCTCCTTCAAGGGAGAATCAATAAGAATAAGTTCAGACTACTCAGCAGAAACAATGCAGGCAAGAAGGCAATGGGATGACATATAGAGAGCACTGAAGGAGAAAAACTGCCAGCCAAGGATCATATATCCAGCAAAACTCTCTCTGAAATATGAAGGTGAAATTAAGATATTTGCAGATAAACACAAGTTTAGAGAATTTGCAAAAACCAAACCAAAGCTACAAGAAACACTAAAGGAAATTGTTTGGTCAGAAAACCAATAATATCAGATACCAGCACAACACAAGGTCACAGAACAGAACATCCTGATATCAACTCAAATAGGGAAATCACAAAAACAAATTAAGATTAATTAAAAAAAAAAAAAAAGCTCAAAACAGGGAATCACTGAAGTCAATATGTAAAAGATCACAATAATCAAAAAGAGGGACTAAATACGGGTGGCATAGAACTGCCATATGGAGAGGGATACAAGGCGATATAGGACAATACAAGTTAGGTTTTTACGTAGGAAAATAGGGGTAAATATTAAGGTAACCACAAAGAGGTATAACAACTCCATTACTCAAAATAAAAACCAAGAAAAACGTAAAGACTCAGCAAACATAAAGTCAAATACTATGAAAATGAGGATCTCAGAATTTATAAAGAAAAACGTCTCAGCACAAAAAAATAAGTGGAAAAATGAAATTGTCAATGACACACATAAAAAGGTATCAAAATGACAACACTAAACGCTTACTTATCTATAATTACGCTGAATGTAAATGGACTAAATGCACCAATAAAGAGACAGAGAGTCTCAGACTGGATAAAGAAACATGATCCGTCTAAATGCTGCCTACAAGAGACACACCTTAGACTTAGAGACACAAACAAACTAAACCTCAAAGGATGGAAAAAAATATATCAAGCAAACAATAAGCAAAAAAGAAGAGGAGTAGCAATATTAATTTCTGACAAAATAGACTTTAAACTTAAATCCACCACAAAGGATAAAGAAGGACACTACATAATGATAAAAGGGACAACTGACCAGGAAGATATAACCATATTAAATATTTATGCACCCAATGACAGGGCTGCAAGATACATAAAGCAAATTTTAACAGAACTGAAAAGTGAGATAGATACCTCCACAATTATAGTAGGAGATTTCAACACACCACTTTCGGAGAAGGACAGGACATCCATTAAGAAGCTCAATAGAGACACGGAAGACCTAATTACAACCATCAACCAACCTGACCTCATTGACTTATACAGAACTCTCCACCCAACTGCTGCAAAGTATACTTTTTTTTCTAGCACACATGGAACATTCTCTAGAATAGATCACATATTAGGTAATAAAACAAACCTTTGCAGAATCCAAAACATCGAACTATTACAAAGCATCTTCTCAGACCACAAGGCCATAAAAGTGGAAATCAATAACAGAAAAATTAGGGAAAAGAAATCAAATACTTGGAAACTGAACAATACCCTGCTGAAAAAAGACTGGGTTATAGAAGACATTAAGGAGGGAATAAGGAAATTCATAGAATGCAACGAGAATGAAAATACTTCCTATCAAAACCTCTGGAACACAGCAAAAGCAGTGCTCAGAGGCCAATTTATATTGATAAATGCACACATACAAAAAGAAGAAAGAGCCAAAATCAGAGAACTGTCCCTACAACTTGAACAAATAGAAAGTGAGCAACAAAAGAACCCATCAGGCACCAGAAGAAAACAAATAATAAAAATTAGAGCTGAACTAAATGAATTAGAGAACAGAAAAACAATTGAAAGAATTAACAAAGCCAAAAGCTGGTTCTTTGAAAAAATTAACAAAATTGATAAACCATTGGCTAGACTGACTAAAGAAATACAGGAAAGGAAACAAATAACCCGAATAAGAAATGAGAAGGGCCACATCACAACAGACCCAACTGAAATTAAAAGAATCATATCAGATTATTACGAAAAATTGTATTCTAACAAATTTGCAAATCTAGAAGAAATGGATGAATTCCTGGAAAAACACTACCTACCTAAACTAACACATTCCGAAGTAGAACAACTAAATAGACCCATAACAAAAAAAGAGATTGAAACAGTAATCAAAAAACTTCCAACAAAAAAAAGCCCTGGCCCAGACGGCTATACTGCAGAGTTCCACTAAACTTTCAGAGAAGAGTTAACACCACTACTACTGAAGGTATTTCAAAGCATAGAAAATGACGGAATACTACCTAACTCATTCTATGAAGCCACCATCTCCCTGATACCAAAACCAGGTAAAGACATCACAAAAAAAGAAAATTACAGACCTATATCCCTCATGAACATAGATGCAAAAATCCTCAACAAAATTCTAGCCAATAGAATTCAACAACATATCAAAAAAATAATTTGCCACGACCAAGTGGGATTTATACCAAGTATATAAGGCTGGTTTAATATTAGAAAAACCATTATTGTAATCCACCATATAAATAAAACAAAAGAAAAAACCACATGATCTTATCAATTGATGCAGAAAAGGCATTTGACAAAGTCCAACACCCATTTATGATAAAAACTCTCAGCAAAATAGGAATTGAAGAAAAATTCCTCAACATAATAAAGGGCATTTATACAAAGCCAACAGCCAACATCAGTCTAAATGGAGAGAGCCTGAAGGCATTTCCCTTGAGAACGGGAACCAGACAAGGATGCCCTTTATCACCGCTCTTATTCAACATTGTGCTAGAAGTCCTAGCCAGAGCAATTAGGCTAGACAAAGAAATAAAGGGCATCCGGATTGGCAAGGAGGAAGTAAAATTATCTCTATTTGCAGATGACATGATCTTATACACAGAAAACCCTAAGGAATCCTCCAGAAAACTACTGAAACTAATAGAAGAGTTTGGCAGAGTTTCAGGTTATAAGATAAACATACAAAAATCACTTGGATTCCTCTACATCAACAAAAAGAACATCAAAGAGGAAATAACCAAATCAATACCATTCACAGCAGCCCCCAAGAAGATAAAATACTTAGGAATAAATCTTACCAAAGATGTAAAAGACCTATACAAAGAAAACTACAAAGCACTACTACAAGAAATTAAAAAGGACATAAGTGGAAAAACATACCTTGCTCATGGATAGGAAGACTTAACATAGTAAAAATGTCTATTCTACCAAAAGCCATCTATACATACAATGCACTTCTGATCCAAATTCCAGTGTCATTTTTTAATGTGATAGAGAAACAAATCACCAACTTCATATGGAAGGGAAAGAAACCTCTGATAAGCAAAGCATTACTGAAAAAGAAGAAAGTGGGGGGCCTCACTCCACCTGATTTCAGAACCCATTATACAGCCACAGTAGTCAAAACAGCCTGGTACTGGTACAACAACAGACACATAGACCAGTGGAATAAAATAGAGAACTCAGATATAAATCCATCCACATATGAGCAGCTGATATTTGACAAAGGCCCAGTGTCAGTTAACTGGGGAAAACATAGTCTTTTTAACAAATGGTGCTGGCGTAACTGGATATCCATTTGCAAAAAAATGAAACAGGACCCATACCTCACACCATGCACAAAAACTAACTCCAAGTGGATCAAAGACCTAAACATAAAGACTAAAACAATAAAAATCATGGAAGAAAAAAATAGGGACAACCTTAGGAGCCCTAATACAAGGCATAAACAGAATACAAAACATTACCAAAAATGATGAAGAGAAACCAGATAACTGGGAGCTCCTAAAAATCAAACACCTATGCTCGTCTAAAGACTTCACCAAAAGAGTAAAAAGTTCACCTACAGACTGGGAAAGAATTTTCAGCTATGACATCTCAGACCAGCGCCTGATCTCTAAAATCTATATGATTCTGTCAAAACTCAACCACAAAAAGACAAACAACCCAATCAAGAAGTGGGCAAAGGATATGAACACACACTTCACTAAAGAAGATATTCAGGCAGCTAAGAGACACATGAGAAAATGCTCTCGATCATTAGCCATTAGAGAAATGCAAATTAAAACTACAATGAGATTCCATCTCACTCCAACAAGGTTTGCGTTAATCCAAAAAACACAAAATAATAAATGTTGGAGAGGCTGCGGAGAGATTGGAACTCTTATACACTGCTGGTGGGAATGTCAAATGGTACAACCACTTTGGAAATCTATCTGGCGTTATCTTAAACAGTTAGAAATAGAACTAGCATACAACCCAGAAATCCCACTCCTCGGAATATACCCTAGAGAAATAAGAGCCTTCACACAAACAGATATATGCACACCCATGTTTATTGCAGCTCTGTTTACAATAGCAAAAAGCTGGAAGCAACCAATGTGTCCATCAACAGATGAATGGTTAAATAAATTGTGGAATATTCACACAATGGAATACTACACATCGTTAAAGAACAGTGATGAATCTGTGAAACATTTCATAACATGGAGGAACCTGGAAGGCATTATGCTGAGCGAAATTAGAGGCAAAAGGACAAATATTGTATAAGACCACTATTATAAGATCTTGAGAAATAGTATAAACTGAGAAGAACACATACTTTTGTGGTTACGAGGGGGGTCGGGAGGGAGGGTGGGAGAGAGTTTTTTACTGATTAATTAGTAGCTAAGAACTGCTTTTTTTTTTTTTTTTTAAGAACTGCTTTAGGTGAAGGGAAGGACAATACTCAATACATGGAAGGTCAGCTCAACTGGACTGGACCAAAAGCAAAGAAGTTTCTGGGATAAACTGAATGCTTCAAAGGTCAGCAGAGCAAGGGTAGGGGTTTGGGGACCATGGTTTAAGGGGACTTCTAAGTCAATGGGCAAAATAATTCTATTATGAAAACATTCTGCATCCCACTTTGAAATGTGGCGTCTGGGGTCTTAAATGCTAACAAGCGGCCATCTAAGATGCATCAATTGGTCTCAACCCACCTGGATCAAAGGAGAATGAAGAACACCAAGGTCACACGATAACTAAGAGCCCAAGAGACAGAAAGGGCCACAGGAACCAGAGACCTACGTCATCCTGAGACCAGAAGAACTAGTTGGTGCCCGGCCACAATCGATGACTGCCCTGACGGGGAGCACAACAGAAAACCCCTAAGGGAGCAGGAGATCAGTGGGATGCGGACCCCAAATTCTCACAAAAAGACCATACTTAATGGTCTGACTGAGACTAGAGGAATCCCGGCGGTCATGGTCCCCAAACCTTCTGTTGGCCCAGGACAGGAACCATTCCCGAAGACAACTCATCAGACATGAAAGGGACTGGACAGTGGGTAGGAGAGAGATGCTGATGAAGAGTGAGCTACTTGTATCAGGTGGATACTTGAGACTGTGTTGGCATCTCCTGTCTGGAGGGGGGATGGGAGGATAGAGAGAGTTGTAAGCTGGCAAAGTTGTCACAAAAGGAGAGACTGGAAGGGCTGACTCATTAGGGGGAGAACAAGTGGGAGTACGGAGTAAGGTGTATGTAAACTTATTTGTGCCAAAAAAAAAAAAAAAAGAAGAGAGCAAACACTCCCTTTCTCCTAGTTCTGACTGACTGTAATGTGGTGAGCTCTTACCTTTTCTTTTCACCTGGTATAAATACAATATGAATACTCTGTTCGTAACAAGAACTACAGCCACAAAGAAGCTTCCATGAGAACAACAAAATAAAATAAATTCATCAGGGTAACCAGGAGCTAATCTACAACTGACTAGTGAAAGCACATGAAAATCCACTTTCAGAATGGCTGTTAAAGGACCCTTGTAATGATGGACGATTAAGACTCCACAGAGTCAGCAGTGGTGCCTGAAGCTGTTCTAAGCTTAGAAGTTACCACCTACATTCGTTTCATCTAAATAAACACATTTTATTTAAAAAAAAAAATAAGTTCTTGATTATTAGTTTCTTCCTAGGAAAATAAATATTCTCAACTTGTAGACTGTGTGTACAAGTGTTAAATAAATAACTGTATATTTGCTTTGTAAAAGGTATATTCCATATGAATGGAAGATTCCAAAATATTTGTTTAGAGCTCAGAATTTCATATAGAAGCAAGGTTATGAATATTGGTTAGGTATTCACTTTAGCTCACAAAATCTGCTTGATCAATACTGAGCATGTTTCAAATATTAAAACTCCATTAAGGCCATCTGTAGTGCTTTCCTCATAGGCAACAAACCTTTGATGTCATTTTCTAGGATGTTTTCAACTCTGTTAAATTTCTACTGAACCCATCACAGTTTCTAAGGTAGAGTAATTGCTCCAAAGCATTTGTTAAATTGTATATATATACATCTTTTGAAAAGTCCAACTGAATAAATTGGACATTTATTTTCAATTTATCTTTGATGCAGGCATTTGAAGGGGAAAAAGCTGTTGTAGGTTAAACTGAAACCCACTGCTGCTGAATTCATTCCTAGTCATAGCAACACTACAGGACAGAGTGGAACTGCCCCACAGAGTTTCCAAAGAGTGCCTGACGGATTCAAACTGCTGACCTTTTGTCTAGCTCTTAACCACTATGCCACTAGGGTTTCCATTATTAGGTCGGGGGAATGATATAGCAAGTCTTGACTTTCTGTAAAACTTCAGAGGTTGATGCCATTATCTCCTTAATATGTCTTTATTTCTTTTTAAAACCATGGTTTCTCCCTATGTATGGTGTTACTAGCTCTATTCTTGAATCTTTCAGATATGACTAAATGCAGTCAGGGTCTATAGATTCACCATACACACACGACTTTCCCTCTAAATGCTGACCAATTTCTCATTATCCAGAGAAAATTTTTTAAATTATTATTTATTAAATTCTTTTAATACTACTTTATTAGACTCCTGTGTTCCTCACTCTGATTTTATTATTTATGAGTCATATTGCATCTCTAACTGGAGAAAGGAGCCACATGCTAGCAAGATGGTTGCTCTTTTCAGTTGTCAGGCCTGGTAGAAGGCACTCTTCAGCCTTGTGGCCCTATACCTTGCTCAGGATTAACCTCAGGATAACATTGGACTTCCATTGCTATTGCTCAGGATTACACTTCCATAGCATTGGACTGGGGGCAAACGTGAAGATGGCCTGGCCCTCTAAACTCTAAAGTCTATTACAAATTGGAAAGAAGAATGCTTTGACTTACATACATAAGTTTCTAAATAGTCATGGAAACCACAATTAAGTAGGGGCACTAGGCTCTATTGTTTCTACTTTTAGGAGCCTACAGGTAAAGCTCTTCTCTATAGGGGATGAGGAGCTCTAGTGAGTGCGCACGAAAGAAGTAGAGAACCATATGTGAAGGGCTACTCTTTCAGGTATCTACCCTACTAGCCAAAAAAAGAAAACAGAGGGAGCCTGTGTAAAGCAGTAGGGAGAGAAAGAGAGCTGATGTTTGTGGTAGACATATTGGGGTGGGAAGCAGAGTAAAACCCAGGAAAAAGGAGGAAATAATTCCTAGATTTTTGAGTCATTAATATGTAAGAGACATCCTAAATTTGGGTCACGAATATAAAATTTGCTAAACAACTGTTAATTGGCGAGTGGGTTTAATGTAGTAAGGTTAAAATAGCACAGAGGCCTTTGCACAGACTGCTTGTTGTTGTTGCTGTTAGGTGCCATCGAGTGGGTTCCTACTCATAGCGACCTCATGCACAACAGAACTAAACACGGTCAAGTCCTGCGCCATCCTCACAATCATTGCTGTGCTTGGGCCCATTGTTGCAGCCACTGTATCAGTCCATCTCATCAAAGACCTTCCTGTTTTTCATTGACCTTATACTTTACCAAGCATGATGTCCTTCTCCAGGGACTGATTCCTCTTGATAACATGTCCAAAGGATGTGAGACGCAGTCTTACCATTCTTGCTTCTAAGGAGCACTCTGGTTATTCCTCTTCCAAGACAGATTTGTTCATTCTTTTGGCAGTCCATGGTATATTCGATATTCTTTGCCAACATCACAATTCAAAGGCATCAATTCTTCTTTGGTCTTCCTTATTCATTGTCCAGATTTCACATGCATATGAGGCAATTGAAAACACCATGGCTTGGGTCAGGCACGCCTTGGTCCTCAAGGTGGCATCTTTGCTTTTCAAAACTTTAAAGAGGTCTTTTGCGGCCAATTTACCCAGTGCAATGCATCTTTTGATTTCTTGACTGCTGCTTCCATGGGTGTTGAATGTGGATTCAAGTAAAATGAAATCCTTGACAACCTCAGTCTTTTCTCCATTTGTCATGATGTTGCTTATTGGTCCAGTTGTGAGGATTTTGGTTTTCTTTATGTTGAGGTGTAATCCATACTGAAGGCTGTGGTCTTTGAAGTTCATCAGTAAGTGCATCAAGTCTTCTTCACTTTCAGAAAGCAAGGTTGTGTCATCTGCATAATGCAGGTTTTTAATGAGTCTTCCTCCAATGCTGATGCCCCATTCTTCTTCATATAGTCCAACTTCTGGGATTATTTACTCAGCATATAGATTGAATAGGTATGGAGAAAGGATACAACCCTGACGCACACCTTTCCTGACTTTAAACCATGCGGTATCCCCTTGTTATGTTCGAACGACTGCCTCTTGATCTATGTACAGATTCCTTATGAGTACAATTAAGTGTTCCAGAATTCCCATTCTTGGCTATGTTATCCGTAATCTGTCATGATTCACACAAATGACTTTGCACAGTCAATAAAACACAGGTAAACATCTTTCTGGTGTTCTGCTTTCAGCCAGGATCCATCTGACATCAGCAATGATATCCCTGGTTCCACGTCCTCTTCTGAATCCAGCTTGAATTTCTGGCAGTTCCCTGAGGATATACTGCTGCAGCTGCTTTTGAATGACCTTCAGCAAACTTTTGCTTGCATATGATATTAATGATATTTGATAATTTCCACATTTGGTGGGATCACCTTTCTTGGGAATAGGCATATTGGTACCACACAGATCTCTTCCAGTCAGTTGGCCAGGTAGCTGTCTTCCAAATATCTTGGCATAGATTAGTGAGCACTTCCAATTCTGCAGCTGTTTGTTGAAAGCACATCAGTTGGTTTCTGTCAATTCCTGGAGGATTGGTTTTGGCCAGTGCCTTCAGAGCAGCTTGAACTTCTTCCTTCAGTGCCATTGGTTCCTGATCATATGTTACCTCCTGAAATGGTTGAACTATAACCAAACGAGGGTTCTTGTCCTGTCCTATTAGCCAGTCAAAATAAGATGGAGGCCATACTACCAGCTGCAAGGGAAACCCAAAGGGGAAATTTATTGGCTGTGCAGACAAGGAGCAATGTAGGGTCTAACCACCATAAAGCCATGTGCTCCCTGTCTGAGGGGGTTGGGGAGCTTTTTATTTCCAATGGCATCTGGGGATTGGGTTTGGTGCCTGGAAGTCTCTGCTCTTAGCCCTCCTATGTCCACATTTGGAGGTCCGGATGTTGTATCATGTCGGTGATGTTCGGATTCAAAGATAGATTGAGGACACAGCTCTTCAGGTCCTGCGCATGTGCCAAAATCTTGATTCGTGCATGAGCTGGATTCTGGCACCAAATTCAAACTCTGGTTAGGGCTGCAGCATGGTCAGGCCAAACCACAGTTAGAAGTTGTGGGTTGGTGGGCTATGAGGGGGGTAGGGAACATGGTGGAGCAGGGGGAAGTCTCTGTGGAGGCTTCAATCCCCCCTCTAACAGGTTCCTTTTAGTCTTAAAAGGGATTTATGGCTGAAGGTATCATCTTCTGTAGCTTCTTCCTGCTGACTAGGGGCGCTGGTGTAGAACTGGGCTCTAGCTGGAACCTGCTCAGGGAAGTTGGGGTGATACCCCTGTCGTGGCATCATCTGCAGTTGGAACTTTTGAAGCCTGGAAGATACAAACTTTCCTAAATGGTTAAAGAAACAAGGCCTGAATACAAGCAACAGAATGGCCATGGCCAAGGATCTTAGAAGGGGAAGACACAATGTTAAGTTCGGGATAGTTTCCTTTACTATATCTCAGATATCTTGTGAAGTTGGGCCTTAGTTGAACTTGTGCAGCCATTTATTATGGAGGGACTTGAGTTCTCAACAAGGGGCTGGGAGCCATATTACTGCACTTGCCTCAGTTGGGATTAAACCCCGTGCCCTCTTTAGTCTACTACCTGAGGCTTGGCTAGGGGTCTAGTACATGTAGACACTGGTGCCTGAGAGAAACAAAAATCCTAGGGAACATTGACTAGTGGTTGTGACAGGGCCGATGTAAGAAGCTGTCCATCCACAGCCAGGACAACGACAAGCTGGGCCATGGTCACCCAGGCACAAGTCAGACCTACACACCCAGACACATCCACTGGGAGCACACAAAGATTCAGTGATGGCACAGCCGCCGAGGGTGGCACCAGCTCATTCGAGCCAAGTGTCGCTCCACAAATTCGGGGTCAGGAGACCACAAAGCCCAGGTTGGCACACTCGGCACTGGGAGCTTTGGTATTTTTTCTTGTGGCATTGTAAATGTGTTTTAGAGGTAAATGAGTGTGCCCAGGGGTGTAGGCCCCATGTAGTTGGGCAAGCAATAGGCAAGGAGCAAATAAAAAATTCTTGGGAAATTCTTGGATATCTTTTCTCAGTAGGTATCTCCATGTAACAGACTTGGTTGGTCAGATTAGTCTGGAGATAAGCTGTCTCATTCCAATTGTCTGGGGTTTTAGCAGTGGAGTCAGTGAGACCCTGGATAGTCCCCATTGTAATTAATGAAAGATGGGCCCAGGGAGAGACCCATCGCATGGGGAATCTAGTGGTGTTTTTAGTAGGTGGGGCACCTGGACTGGGACTGCCTCTACATTGTCTTTAGTTCTGGTGGAGCAGAGGTGAAGCAGACCTAGTAATCTTTTAAGTGGAGAGTTTTTGAGGTGTTTATGAGATAATTATCCTTCTATTCTGCAGGCCCTGTTTTTCTTCTAGAGAGACACAGGAAGTAAACAAGCAGGATATAAGGCTGCATATAGGTGGTAAACTTGAACAGAGTCATGAAAAACAACCTGCAAAATTGCTAGGGGATGACAATCAACTGGCACAATTGTTATCACTTTAAATCTTCTGAACCCTGGCTTTTTCAATTATTATTGTCTTGCCAATTCTTACTGTTCTGCAGAGCTTATTGGTCAGTATTGTGAGTAGGAGCCAGCTCAATGCGAGAGCTGTGGGTCCATGCTCCCTTTTTGGTGATCTTGATTGCAGTGCAGGGGTTTGTTCTTTTTTCGGGTCTGTAGCCGTAGTGCTCCAGTTCTTGGCACGGAGAGAGACTTCAAGTTGTGGAAGAGTCTGTCACATCATGTACCTGTAATGAGAGTGAAGCACACCTGCCACAGAGCATAAATATCGTTTAATAGCGAGCTAGCTTTGTGCATGTCTCTAGCTTCTAAAGTATCCTCAGGACCCAGAATAATGAAGCCCTCCCACAAGTTACAGAGGAGGGTATGCCCATACATAAGCTCAAAACAGCTTACCTTAAGTTTGGTTTGAGGTGCAACCCTAGTCCCGAACAGAGCCAAGAGAAGGGTCTTAGTCCATGCTAATTAGGTCTACTAGCAATGTTTGGTCCAGTGGGCTCCAATAGTCTGGTTTACCTTTTTCTTGCAACCTTTTTCCAGAACATATTCTTGGTGCTTAGTCTCCTTTTATGCTGCCAAGAAGATCCTGTTGTCTCTTTTTTTTTTGTAAGTAGTAGTCTTTAATATTGAGAGGGACCATACAGAGTGACAAGTGGTACGGAGCCAGCTGTTCACAAAGCTCTAAAATCTGATCCAGTAGCAGAATAAATTAATACATTTACATTTATGTTTTTCCTGGAAACCAAGTATAGTCCATTCTGGAGCCATCCTTCCCTTTCTTCTCTACCTTTCTGCTTTCTTCTTACCTTTTTGTTTTTTCTTCCTTTTTCTTGCTCTCTACCCTTTTACTCTTCCAAGCCTCATCAGTTGTTTCTTCCCTGTCCAGCCCCTATTTTTTGTAACTGTAAAGGTCTTCTGTAGCTTATGGCAAGCTAGAATCAGTCATTACTACTGGTGTCACAGTTCTTGCTGCTCACTTTTGGCTTCTAAGTTCGCCCTTTGGTGGCCTTGGGACACTACTGTATCTTCCTGTTGATGTCCTTTGTGGTGTACCACAGCCAGAGCAGCAGGGAGTGACACCGCCTCAAGGAGTTGTAAAATCTGTTGGCTGTGTTTGATTCTTTACCGACCCAGTTTAAAAGCTCTCTTTGTTTCTACAAAGTCTCATAAACATGTAAAACTGACAACATGTACTCCAAATCTATATAAATGGTTACTCATTTGGACTTGGCCAGCTGCAAGGCCTGGACCACCGCAACCAGCTCAGCTTTTTGGGCTGAGGTTCCATTTGGGAGAGTGTTTGCCTCAAGGACCTTGGTGTGGCTGACAACTGCGTAGCCCACTCTGCTTTGGCCTCCCTCAAAGAAGCTACTCCCAGCTCTGAAGATCTCTAAACTGGCCTCTCTTAGAGGTTGATTTTGTAGTTCTGGACAGCTGGCATGGACACAGGCCCACTGTCTGGATGCAGTCACGGTGGTTGGAGTCTCTCAGGGACAGAGTGGGAAGAGGGGTGGCTGAATCAGGAGCAGCAACAGATTGGACCAATGTGCTGGGATTACTGACTGGAGAGGTCTAGTATTGAGTTACTCAGTACTCACTCTCTGTCAGGACACTGTCTTTGCCAGTGGCCCTCTTGCTCACAGTAAGCACACTGGTTCTCTCCCAGCAGGGGTCAGGGCTGGGCCTCACTAGGGTCGGCAGGTCTTTTCCTTCTAGGGAGCCTATACCGTTTCTGTACCCTTGCTGCTATTGCTGGTAGGGTAATCTGGCACTTCCTGTCTTTGTCTTTTTCTCTGTTGCTATAGACCTTAAATGCCAACTTGACTAGGTGTTCAACACTCATAGTTACTCTTCCCTCTATTTTGTGAAGTTGGTTCCCAATATCTGGGGCACACTGTCTTATAAAAATATTACTGACTATGTGAGCATTTGTTGGGTCCCCCAGGTCTTGATTAGAATATTGTCTAAAGGCTCTATAACTCTTTTGAGGAAGGTTACAGGGTCCTTTATCTTTACACTGGTTAATTTCAGGTACTTTATTCCAATCTAAGAGCTTAGGCACTCCACATCTAAGGCCCACTAAAAGACAGTCCCGATATCGGGTGAGCCTACTGTATTCCACTCTGCGATTGCAGTCCCAGTGGAGTCTTGAAGGGGGAAGAGGTCATCGACTGCATCTCTGGTCCAATGAACATTACGTCACCTCTGGGCTTCCTCTCCGGCCTTGTCTAGGACCATCTTCTTCTCTTCCGGGGGGGGGAAGGTACTTAAGAGAGATTGACAGCCTGCCCAGGTGGAATCAAAAGAGTTAAAGATGGCAGTAAACAGTTTATATTTGCACCGGAGTTGTTTCGTGAAGGGGATACTGGCCGGGGGCTAGCCTTGCTGTTGTCTCTGCTCTGGCTTTGTGGCACCCAGGGCCACATTTGTCCCTCGATAGGATGCCTCCCCTCCTCCAATTGTATGGGGAGATGGCAAGGGAAAATTTCCAGGACATTTGAGCTGCCTTCCCTGCTTAATTCTCCACCCTTTTCCTCTGCCCAGCACAGGTCCAAGAGGTGAGCCACGCACGCAGCTGGAGTTGTAAGGGCTGTTCATCACTAACCCTGGTGGCTGCACATGGACTTTCTCTTTTTCCCACAATCACAGCCAAATTTATCTCAATTCTCTGAAGTACAACTTAAAGGTGAACGCTTTGGAATATTTTTAGGGTTATTCCTGTTCCTACACCCACACCCTCCCACAAAGACACACAGACATACAAACAAAGAACACCAGTTTTAAACGCATTCAGACACAAGGATGCCACCCTCAACCTAGAGGAGCACCCACCAGACAAAGAATAACAGTGTAAAAAGGATGTCCTCTAAACCAAAAACCAAAAGCTGAATCAAAACCCAAACCAGGACTTAACAAAAACCGATGACCATAAATTAAATTAGCCATTTTCTGCTGTTGGAGAGCAGAGATAGAGAGAAAGAAAGGGGAAGAGGAAAAGAGTGTTCCAAAAGAATGATTGTCATGATGGCAGGGCAACCTCTGAGGGACTTAAGATACCCTCTATCGACTACTGGTTAACCTTGGGTGATCACAGATGGACAAAGATCATCACCGATGGCAGAGTGACCTGATACCCTTGGTTTCAGATGGGGTGAGGGACCCCAGCTAGGCTGAGGACAGGTCCCAGGGGCTACTATCCCCACTTCCTTCTTTTTACAACCCTTTTTTGGGGGGAGGTCAGGTCTTAGGACTGCGTTGTTAACCACCCTCTTTTTCGGCTAGCTCCCCGGGGGGACTGTAACCCCCCTCAGGGAAGATTTTAACCCCGGTCCAGATGACCAATGGAACAACCTGGTCCCATGCACTTACCTGAATTCAGAGGCTTTTCCCATCCAGTTTCCAGTTTCTGTTTCTGAGCTGAGGTGGGAACCCTGCGGACCTCATCCTGGGAGGCAGGGATCACAGTGGCCACCCAAATCTCCTTACCGACCAAACACGGTCGGGTGCACCTTACGGGGTTGCGAGGATCTGGATACTCACCGCTCGGGTTTCGGAGTCTGCAAGTTCCAGCCAGAGTCGCCAAAATCTCAAACCGAATGAGGGTTCTTGTCCTGTCCTACTAGTTGATTGAAATAAGACGGACCCCACACCACCAGTTGCAAGGGAAACAGAAAGTGGAAATTTATTGTCTGCACAGACAAGGAGCAATGTGCTGTCTAGCGATCATAAGGCCACGTGCTTCCTGTTTGACTAGGTTGGGGAGTTTTTACTTCCAATGGCATCTGGGGGTTGGGTTTGGTGCCCAAAACTCTCCACCCTTAGCCCTCACATGTCCACGTTTGGAAGTCAGGATGTTGAATCATGTTGGTGACATTCAGGTTCAAGGACAGATTGAGGACACAACTCTTCAGGTCCTGTGCATGCACCCAAATCTTGGTTCATGCATGAGCTGGATTCTGGCACCAAATTCAAACTGTGGTTAGGGCTGCAGCATGGTCGGGCCAAACTACAGTTAGAAGTTGTGGCTTGGTGGGCTGCGAGGGGGGCGGGAAACGTGGCAGAGCAGGGGAGAGTCTGGGTGGAGGCTTCAGAACGTCCACCAAGTCTTTTCGGTATAGTAGCTGTGTGTATTTCTACCATCTTCTTTTGATGCTTCCTGAGTTGTTTAATATTTTCCCTGTAGAATCCTTAAGTATTGCAACTCCAGGCTTGAATTTCTTCTTCAGTTCTTTCAGCTTGAGAAATGCTGGGCGTGTTCTTCCCTTTTGGATTTCTATCTCCAGGTCTTTGCACATGTCATCCTAATACTTTGCGTTGTCTTCTTGAGCAGCCCTTTGAAATCTTCCATTCAGCTCTTTTACTTCATCCTTTCTTCCTTTTGCTTTAGCTACTTGATGTTCAAGAGCAAGTTTTAGAGTCTCTTCTGACATCCATTTAGGTCTTTTCTTTCTCTCCTGTCTTTTTAATGACCTCTTAACTTTTTTCATGTGTGATGTCCTTGATGTCATTCCAGAACTCACTGGTCTTGGATCATTAGTGTTCAATGCTTCAAATCTATTCTTGAGATGGTCTCTAAATTCAGGTGGGATATACTCAAGTTTGTACTTTGGCTCTCGTGGACTCCTGCTAATTTTTTTCAGTTTCAACTTGAACTTGCATACGAGTATTGATGGCCTGATCCACGGTCCAACTCTGGCCTTGCTCTGACTGATAATATTGAGCTTTTCCATCATTTGTTTCTACAGATGTAGTAGATTTGATTCCTGTATGTTCCATCTAGCAAGGTCCATTTGTATAGTTGTCATTTATGTTGGTGAAAAAGGTCTTTGCAATGAAGTCATTGGTTTTGTAAAATTCTATAATGTGATCGCTAGCACAATTTTCTATCACGAAGGCCATATTTTCCAACTACCAATTCTTCTTTTTTTTGTTTCTAACTTTCACATTCTAATCACCAATAATTATCAGCGCACCCTGATTGCATGTTAGATCAAGTTCAGACTGCAGAAGCTGGTAAAAATCCTCAATTTCTTCATCTTTGGCCCTCAGTGGTTGGTGTGTAAGTTTGAATAATAGTCGTATTAACTGGTTTTCCTTGTGGGCATATGGATATTATCTTATCACTGACAGCATTGTACTTAAGGATAGATCTTGAAATGTTCTTTTTGATGATGAATGCAATGTAATTCTTTTTCAAGTTGTCATTCCAGGCATAGTAGACCACATGACTGTCCAATTAACAGGACCAATACCAGTCCATTTCAGCTCACTAATACCTAGGATATCGATGATTATGCATTCCATTTCATTTTTGATGGTTTCCAATTTTCATAGATTCATACTTCGTACATTCCAGGTCCTGATTATTAAAGGATGTTTGCAGCTGTTTCTTAACATTTTGAGTTGTGCCACATCAGCAAATGAAGGTCCCAAAAGCTTGATTCCATCTGAGTCATTAAGGTTGCCTCTACTTTGAGGAGGTAGTTCTTCCCCAGTTGTATTTTGAGTGCCTTTCTACCTGAGGGACTCATTTTCCAGCGCTATATAAGACAGTGTTCTGCTGTTATTCATGAGGTTTTCACTGGCTAATTCTTTTCAGAAGTAGACTGCTGGGTCCTTCTTCCTAGTCTATCTTAGTATGGAAGCTCGGCTGAAACCTGTCCACCACGTTTGACCCTGCTGGTATTTGAACACCAGTGGCTTCTGGTATCACAGCCACTCACAAGCCCCCTCAGTACAACAAACTGACAGACACGTAGAGGCACAAAGTATTCATTTCTGACATATCTGTTGATCACATAACAGATTTGAAACTCTTGAAAGAATGAGAAACAATTAAGCATGGTGTTCTTAGAAAGAACTAAACTCAGTAAAATATAGTTTTATATTTTCCAATGTGAGGCTGAACTTACATTTTAGCTGTTTTTCCTCTTTCAAACTGGTAGTTTGGGGACATTGTAGTTATACTATCTTGTATGAATTTGCTGCTGCAAAGATGTCCTTTTTTTCCTGACTTCTAGTTAGCAGAGTATTAAAACTACTAAAATAACTTCATGTTATAATCAGGATAAATAAATCATTACTCAACTCCTCCTCAAAGTGATGCACATTAAACTACCTGTGCTCCATCTCTAAGTACTATGTATTTTATTTTTTTCTCTTTCTAATGATAAGCCTCCACCTCATCGGATTGTCCTTTATTTGGATTTTGCCTTACTTCAATTTTGTGTTCTTAAAATCTATATATTCTGTACTTTCTCCATTCTTATTCCATAAATTTCAATGACCTGCAACTCTTTCCTAAATTTTACGACTTCATCAATTCTATTTCTATTAACTAAGCCTCATACATTTATCTCTCCAAGAAGAAAATTTTTTTATTTGGATTAGTATTTGCTCCTTACTATTGCTCTACGTAAGTCTAAGTTTTATTTCTCCCTTTTCAAGAAAGCCCACCTCTTACATTTTTCATCTTTTGATTAGTCCTCATCACCATTTTACTCTTGAAACACATGGTTTTCAAGTTTGCCAGTAATTTAATGTTGATAACCATACTGTTGACCAAAATTTCCTTAAGCTACAAACATTATTTATGTTGGTCAATATATGGCATTTTGGTATGCAATGTGGCAAATTCATGCATGCATTTAAAAAAGTTTTTATCCCATTGTATCTGAAATTTCACCTCCGTAATAACCACTCTAAACGCCTTTAAGCACCTCAACCTGTTTCAGTTGACTGCAAAAAAAATGCTTTATTTTTTAGCTACTGTTTTCCTCCTTTTACCCCCTAACATTGATACTAAATGCTGTGCTATATATAGTAATAAAAAATCATGAGTTGCATTATATGTGTTGTCCCAAATTTGAAATTATTGTTATTTTTTAATTATTCTGGCAAAATGCATATTCCATGTTGTTGTTAGCTGTCATTGAATCAGTCCCTGATCTAATGGATTGGACTATTGTTCACATAGAGTTCTCACTGGCTGATTTTTCAGAAGTAAATCACCAGGCCCTTCTTCTTATATATTTCTATATAATTCCTCAAACACAGTTTTAACCATTTTTAACTGTACAATTCAGTGACATTAATTATACAATGTTGTGCAACCATCACCAGTATCCATTTCCAAAAGTTTGTCATCATCCTAAACAGAAATTTAGTACCCATTAAGCAGCAACTCCACATTTTTTCCTCCTTCTAATCACTTGACAACCTGTAATCACTTGACAACCTGTAATCTACTTTTGACTCTATGAATTTTACTATTCTATATTTTTCATATAAATAGGATTATGTAATATTTGTCCTTTGTGTCTGGCTTGTTTTACTTAGTATAATGTTTTCCAAAGCTCATGAATGCCATAGTATATATCAGAACTTCGTTTCTCTTCATGACTGAATAATATTCCATTGCATGTATATAGCACATTTGTTTATCCACACATCTGGTGGCAGGCATTTGCCTTGTTTCCACCTTTTGGCTATTATGAATAATGATGCAATGAACATTGTATACAAATATCAGTTTGAGCCCCTTATTTCAATAATTTTTTTTGTATATACATAGGAATGAAATTGCTAGATCATATGGTAATTCTGCTTAACTTTTTCAGAAACTACTAATTTTTTTCCATACAAGCTACACAATTTTACATCCCCACTAGTAACGAATGAGGGTTCCAATTTCTGTTCATCGTTGTCAATATTTGTTATTTACTGTTTTTTTGTTTGTTTTGTTTTGAAAAAAGACCATTCTACTGGGTATAAAGTGGTATTTCATTGTAGTTTGATATGCATTTCCCTAACGAGCCCTAGTGGCACAGTGATTAAGAGATTGGCTGCTAAACAAAAGATTGGCAGGTCAAATCCACCATCCACTCCTTGGAAACTCTATAGGGCAGTTCTACTGGAAATGACTTGATGGTAGTGGGTTTCTTTTTTTTTTTTTAATGACCAGTGAGTAGAGCATCTTTATATGTACTTATTGTCCATGTGTATATCTTCCTTGAAGACATGACTTTTCAAGTCTTACGAGGATTAAAATCTAGACTCAAGATGGGTTAAGGTAATCAGAGACAATATAATATAACAAGAAGATGAGAAATGTGAACCCTCTTTACATGAAGAGATCATAGTATGACGGCTCCATTTTTTTTAAATTCACAATGTATAACATTTTTTTTTTATAACATTTAGTGAAAACAAAACAAAATTAATATGCTGTCTTAGGCTAGATTCTCTAGAGAAGTAAAACCAGTAAAGCCTATAAAAATACATAGAGAGGTTTATATTAAGGAAATGGCTCTTGCTTTTATAGAGGCTGGAATGTGAATCAGGTTGGAGGCTCCTCCTGGTTCACAGAGCCACAGGGGCTGGAGAACCCAAGATCAGCAAGTCAGATAGCAGGGCTCTGGTTTACAGCTACACAGGCTGAAGAATCCCAAGATTAGCAGGCAAGATGGCAAGTAGGCTGCTAGCTCGAGTCCCAAAAACTGGAGGTTAAACAAACAGGAGCCAGCTGCAGGGTCCAAAGTGAGTGAAAGTCCAAAAGCCCTTGCCAAAGAGCCCACCTATATTGAATGTAGGCCACACCCCAAGGAAACTCCCTTCCAACCGATTGGCTACTCACGGCACATCCCATCATGGAGGTGATTGCATTATATCAAATTTCATCATGGAAGTGATCACGTCATCATACAACTGTCAAACTACATCATAACTGCCAAACCACTGAGAATCATGGCCTAGCCAAGTTGACTCATAACCTTAATGACCGTATATACCAAACAAATAAATGACTACACATCTGGAAAACAAATCAAATAATAGAAACAAAATTAAAGATCATTGAAATATTAGAATTAGGTAACAAACATTTTAAAATAGTCATGTTTAATGTGTTCAATAAAGTTGAAGTAAAAGATGGTCAAAATAAAGAAAAAGATGAAGAATATTACCAGAGAATTGGAATCTATATAGAAAAGATTAAGTGGTCATTTTGCAATCTAAAAAATATGACACAGAAATTGACTGATTAGAAAAGATTAACAATAGATGTGACAAAGCAGAAGACAAAATACTCTAGAATACCATTCAATGAAAATTCCCAAACTGAAGCACAGGAAGAAAAGAAAGAAAATACAAAAATAAATAAATAAATGAAAGATATGTGTAGTTCTCAGTGAAAAATCTTTATGTATATATGTGTGTGTGTGCGTGTGTGTGTATCTTCTCCTTCTGATATGAAATCATATATATAGGGTAGAAGCCAAAATTTTTCCCAAACTGGTAAAATACATGAAACCACCTATAGGAGTAGTTTGTGAATCTCAAAAAGAATATATTAAAAAAAAAACAAAAATGTGTATTTTGTATAAACGCCATTAAATACTAAAGATACAGGTATATTTTAAAAATTGCCAGAAGATGATAATAAGATTGTCTTCCAAGAGGCAACAATAAGATTTACAGATGACCTCTTAACAGAAATAATCGAAGTCATAGGATTATGGAGTAACATATTTAAAGTGTTTAAAAAGCAAATAATGATGATTTAGAATTCTATATCAAGCAAAAATTATCTTTCCAAAGTGTAGTGAAAGAAAGACTTTACAGGAAAACAAAAGTGGAGAAAACTTTTATGCACCAACTTCCACCAAAAAAAAAAAAAAATTACCAAAAAGATACAATTTACAATAGCATCAAGAAATATCAAATACATAGAAGAAAAACTAATGGAAGATGTATAAGGACTATATATTAAAAAACTAACGCGTTGTTGAAACATTTCTTTTTCAATTTAGATGAATTTATATGAAGTTTATGGATTATTAACCCCAATATTTTAAAGCTGTCAGTGATCCTCTATTAAATTGATAAATTCAATGCAATTCCATTCAAAATCACAGCTTTCTATGTCTCTTTCTCTGTGTGTGTGTCTGCAGAAAATAAATTGACTGAAGAATTTATATTGAAATGCAAAGGGCTGTGTATGAGCAAAGCAAACTTAAAGAACCATAAAACTATGGGACTGTTGTTGGGTGCTATTGAGTCAGTTCTGACTCATAGTGACCCTATTTGCCACAGAATGAAACTGCCTGGTCCTGTGTCATCCTCACAGTTTTTGTTATGCTTGAATACATTGTTGTAGCCACTGTGCCAATCCATCTTGTTGGGAGTCTTCCTTTTTTTTCACTCACCCACTATTTCACCAAGCATGATGTCCTTTTTCAGGGACTGGTCCCTCCTCATAACATGTCCAAAGTGTGTGTGATTTGAAGTCTCACCATCCTTGCTTCTAAGAAGCACTCTGGTCATATTATTTCCAAGACGGTTTGTTCATTCTTCTAGCAGTCCATGGTATATTCAACATTCTTTGCCGACACCATAATTTAAAGATGGATATTCTTCTTCAGTCTTCCTTATTCATTGTCCAGCTTTCATATACATATGAGGTGATTGAAAACACTATGGCTTGGGTCAGGCACAACTTAGTCTTCAAGGTGACATCTTTGCTTTTTAACAGTTTAAAGAGATCTTTTGCAGCAGATTTGCCCAATGCAATGTTTCATTTGCTTTCTTGACTGCTGCTCCCATGGACGTTGATTGTAGATCCAAGTGAAATGAAATCCTTGACAGCTTCAATCTTTTCTCTGTTTATCAGGATGATGCTTATTGGTCCAGTTGTGAAGGTTTTTGTTTTCTTTACACTGAAGTGCAACTCAAAGCTGTAGTCTTTGATCTTCATTATTAGTAAGTGCTTCAAGTCCTAGTCACTTTTCAGAAAGTAAGGTTGTGTCACCTGTATATTGCAGGTTGTTAATGTGTCTTCCCCCAATCTTGATGCCCCATTCTTCTTCATATAGCCCAGCTTCTCAGATTATTTGCTATAGGGCTTACTCTACCTGATATCAAGACAAAAAGCTACTGCAGTTAAGCCACTGTTAATTCTCTCTTCATTTTGTATTTGTCTATATCAAGAATTGACAATCAGATCAATGGAACAGAATAAAGAGTTCAGAAAATATCCATACATGGTCCCTGATTTATGAGAATAGTGACACTACAGTGCAGTGGAGGAAAAAACAACCCTTTCAATAAAGGTGCAGTGTCAAATGGATATATATATATGAAAAAAAATGTATACCTCTAACTCATACCATACACTAAAATCAATTCCAGATGATCTGAAACTGAATGGTAAAACAATAAAGCTTTTAGAATAAGAAGTAAAAAAAAACACTTGGCTTTGGAGTAGGTAAATATTTCGTAAACTGGACATGAAAAACAATAACCATAAATTCAAAAATATTAAACTGGATTACATTAGAATTAAAAATTTTAGTTCATTAAAAGGCACTATTACAGAGTAAAAATGGCAAGCTACTGAACTGGAGAATATACTTGCAATATATTTATTTGACAAAGCACTACTTTCCAGAATGTAAATAGAATACCTCCCAATCTATAAGAAAAAGCAAATAGTCTGATGAAATATGGGCAAAAGTATCGTGCAAGAGCTTCACAAAAACATGTATCCAAATGATCACAAAACATATAAAAATGTGCTTGGCTTAATAGTCATTGGAGAAATGAAATCTAAAACATTAAGCAATTCCAGCACATCACTACCAAAACTACTAAAATTAAAAGACAGAAAATGTCAAGTGTTGGTAATGATATGGAACCACCAGAACTTCTATATGCTGCTAGTGGAAGTGTGCACTGGCACAAGCATTGTAGAAAACTACTTGGTAATAACTACTAAAGCTGAACATGTACACACCTTATAACTCAGTAATTCATAGCAGCATGATTCATAATGGCTAAAACTAGCATCATACATTTATTAACAATAAAAAAGACATTTATAGTATATTTATTCATACAATGGAATACTATACAGCACTTATAAAGAATGAACTACAACTACATGCAATGACATGAACAGATCTCACAAACATAATATTGACTGAGAGAAGCCAGATTCAAAAAAGCACACACAGCAGAAATGAATTTATATAAAATGTAAAGGCAGAGAAAACTAATCTGTGGCATTAAAAGTCAGAGTAGTGGTTAATATTGGAAGGAGCAGTAACTGGAAAGGGAAATGGGTGAGGGCTTTGGGCATTCTGGAAGAGCTCTTGCTCCAGGTGTTGTTTACACAGGTGTATTCCCTTTGTGAAAACACTTCTAACTCTACAGTTATGATTTGTGCACGTTTCTTTAAGTTTGTCATAGTTGAATAAAATTTATAAACAAATCTGTGGGACACAGCTAAAGCAGTTCTTAGAGGAAAATTTTTATTCTAAAACACATTTCACAGAAATGTGAATAAAGAGAAATAAAAGTTCAACTCAAGATGAGCATCAGAGGAAACCCAAAGACACAAGGAGGAAGGCAATAATAATAGTAATAGTAAGGGGAGAAAAAAAAAAAAGAGAAAGAGAGAGGGAGGGAGAAGAAAACAAGCCATATGTAGAGAGTATTAAAAATATCAAAGGTTTATGATTTGAAAAATTAGTGTGGTAAATGCTATACTTATATTTTTTGTATATTCCTTTAGTAGTTGCCCCCAGTTGAATGTATATGCTGAACTTATATTTTTCAACAAATTGCATAGTATCTTCATATGCTTCCTAAAAATGATGGGAACTTAGCATGCCTTAACTTTCCTTCCAGTGCCATCCATGTCATTTTTCTATGATACCTAGTTTGTTTTTAATACACCATCAAATTTATATATTTTTTACTGTCTGAATTTATACTCACTAAATTTGTCATCTTATTTTAAGAATTTTTTTTTCTTATTATTGCTTGTTGCCTCACATTCCTTCCTTCCAGTTTTATTTTTCTTGGTGTAGAAGCCTATTCAGAAGGCATTTTTTTCAGCAAGAAATTGTAGGTAGTAATTTCCCAAGTCTTTGCATGTTTGAAAAAGTTTTGCACATTTTCATACATTTGAAAATGTATGAAACAAGATAGTTGCATGAAAGCATAACTTTCTCTAGATAATCTAAATAGAAAAAAAATAATTTTTAAATAAGATAGGCAAGGCATAGGCTCCCCAAGAGGCTTAGAAAGTTTATCTTAGAGGCTATGCAGGGCTGGTCTCATGGAGACTCCACTGCTGCCATTACTGTGTGCAGACTCTGTCATAGCTCGCACCACAGACATTGGACACTACATGCCAGGTCCTCTGCTACTACTACCCCTTAAAGCCTGATTCCTCCTGTGTCACATCGTCAGGAAAGCTGAATTCCGTGCACGGCCTCTGCTTAATTCCAAACAGAAGTGTCATGTGAGTGCATCAGATCGGAGGAATCTGTATCACACACCTGCACTGAAGATATATTGGGAGAATGGAATAACCAGCTTTGTGGCTTCTATTACCAAGGCAGGATTAATAATGCCAGAGACTCCCAAATTTAGGAAGACTGTTCAAACTAGCGGGGAATGAGATAGTTAGAAAATATGACAAAGGTCTACTACATCCTCACCTGTAAATCATAATTTTGCTTGGTTTAAAATTCTAGGTCATGGACTTCATTTTCTACCAATGTTTTTAAAGTTGTCTCTCCACTGTATCCTGCTATGCTAGTTGCTGGTGAGAAGATGGCCAATCTTGGTCTCACTGTGATTCTTTGTAAGTGATCAGATATTTCTCTCTTGTGACCTTTAGGATTTCTTTTATCTCTGATATCCTGCAGTTCTACTGTGTTGAGGTCAGTAGTGGACTGAACATGATTATTCTATTTGTGGACTTTTCCAATCTGAAGAACATTTCATCATGGAAGAATCTTAGCCATAATTATCCTTTGGTTATTGTCTATTCAACTTTCTCCCTGTTTGCTTCTAAAATGTTAAATATATAATGAAGCTTTTTAATTATTCTTACATGTATCTTAATTTATTTCCAGATTTTCTCTCTCTTTATAGTATAGTACTGAGGTTTTCTAGTTTCTATCTTTCATTGTAGACACTGTTTCTTTAGTTGCTTCCTGGTTACTTTTAAGTTCATCTATTATAATTTCTTAAAATACTTGAACTATTTTTTTCATTTCTAGTATTTCTAATAAATTATTTTCCATAGGTTCAGTAGTTGGAAAATATGGCATTGGTGATAGAAAGATGCTGGAGATTACATGGTAGAATTTTGCAAGACCAATTCATTAGACATACCTTTTTTCAACAACATAAATAGTGATTATATACATGGACCTCATCAGATGCAATACACAGGAATCAAATCACCTATATCTGTGAAAATGTGACAATGGAAAATTATGATATTATCAGTCAGAGCAAGGCTAGGGGCCAAGTGTGAAACACTTCATAAGTTGTTCATACGCCAGTTCAAGTTGAAGCTGAAGAAAATTAAACAAGTTCATGAGAGCCAAAGTACAATCTTGAGTATATCCCACCTAGATTTGGAGACCATCTCAAGAATAGATTTGACACATTGAACACTAATGGCCAAAGACCAGATGAGTCATGGAATGACATCGAGCACATCATACATGAAAAAAGCAAAAGGTCATTTAAAAAAGGCAGGAGAGAAAGAAAAGGCCAAAATGGATTGCGGAGAAGACTGAACTTGCTCTTGAATGTATAGGAGATAAAGTGAATGGAAGAAATGATGAAGTAAAAGAGCTGAATAGAATATTTCAAAGGGAGGCTAAAGAAGACAAAGTAAAGAATTATAATGAAATGTGCAAAGATGTGAAGTTAGATAACCAAAAGGGAACACATTAAAGAAATTTTTGGCAACGGATTTGCCCAATGCAATATCAGCAAGCAAGGCTGTATCCTCTGCATATAGCAGGTTGTTAGAGTCTTCCACAAATTCTGATGCCACATTCTTCTCCATATAGTTCAGCTTCTGGGATTATTTGCTCAATATACAGAATATCAACACCCATGGAGGCAATAGTCAAGAAATCAAATAATGCATTGCATTGGGTAAATCTGGAGCAAAAGGCCTCTTTAAACTGTTAAAAAGCAAAAATGTCACCTTGAAGACTAATGTATGCCTGCCTCAAGCCATGGTGTTTTCAGTCACTTCATATGAATGCAAAGGCTGGACAAATGAATAAGGAAGATCAAAGAAGAATTGATGCCTTTGAATTATGGTGTCAGCAAAGAATATTAAATATACCATGGACTGCCAAAAGAATGAACCGATCTGTCTTAGAAGTATAGCCAGAATGCTTCTTAGGAGCGAGGATGGTGAGACTATGTCTCACATACTTTAGACATGTTTTCAGGAGGGATCTGTCTCTGGAGAAGGACATCAGGTTTGGTAAAGTAGAGGATCAGCCAAAAAGAGGAAGACCTTCAGCAAGATGGATTGACACAGTGGCTGCAACAATAGGCTGAAGCTTAACAATGATTGTGAGGATAGCGTAGAACAGGGCAGTGATCCATTCTATTATGCATAGGGCCACTATGGGTTGGAACCAATTCAACGGGACCTAACAACAGATTGAATAAGTATGGTGAAATTACACAACCCCAAAACATACCTTTCCTGACTTTAAACCAGGCAAAGTCCCCTTCTTCTCTTTGAGAGACTGCCTCTTGGTCTATGTACAGGTTCCACATGAGCACAGTTAAGCATTCTGAAATTTCCATTCTTGGCATTGTCATTCATAATTTGTTATGATCCGCACAATTGAATGCCTCAGCATGGTCAATAAAAGACAGGTAAACATCTTTCTGGTGTTCTCTGCTTTCAGCTAGGATCCATGTGATTTCAGCAACGATATCCCTCTTTCCACATCCTCTTGTGAATCTGGCTTGAATTTTTGGCAGTTCCCTGTTCATGTACTGCTGCAACCACCTTTGAATTATCTTCAGCAAAATTTTACATGTATGTGATGTTAATGATATTGTTTGATAATTTCTGCATTTTTTTGGGACACCTTTTTTTGGAATGGTCTCAGGTATGGATCTGTTCCAGTCAGTTGGTCAGGTAGCTATCTTCCAAATTTCTTGGCATAGACAAGTGAGCACCTCCAGTGCTGCATCCATTTGTTGAAACATCTCAATTGGTATTCTGTCAGTTCCTGAAATTGCCAATGCCTTCAGTGTTGTTTGAATTCCTTACTTCAATATCATTGTTTCTTGATCACATGTTACCTCTGAAATGGTTCAATGGTGACCAATTCTTTTTGGTACGGTGACTCTGTGTATTCCTTCCATCTTCCTTTGTTGCTTCCTGTGTCATTCAATATTTTGCCAATAGAATCCTTCAAAATTGCAATTTCAGGCTTGAATTTTTTTCTTCAGTTTTTTCAGCTTAAGAAATGCTGAGAGTGTTCTTCCCTTTGGCTTTCTAACTCCTCATCTTTGCACAATTCATTATAATACTTTTCTTTGTCTCCTCGAGCTTCCCTTTAAAATGTTTTGTTAGTTTCTTTTAGTTCATCATTTCTTCCACTAGCTTTAGTAATTCCATGTGTAAGGGCATGTTTCAGAGTCTCTTCTGACATCCATTTTGGTCTTTTCTTTCTTTCCTGTCTTTCTAATGACCTTTTGTAATGACTTCTCTTGTCCATGGGGTCGCGATGTGTTGGAGTCAACTTGATGACACCTAACAACAACGTGGGCAAATATTTCCTTGGGTATGAATCCTTTCCATTATTGGGTTCACTCTTTCACTTTCATGATATTGGATTTCCTCACATGGTTTGTAATTTCTTCATTTCATGTTCCTAGGGAGTTTTCCCAGTGAGCTCTATTCTGTACAAGGTTTGAGTGAACTGGAGCCCAACTGTAGCAAATAATGAAGCTCAAGCTCCACACCTGGGAGCAGTCTGACCTGTATTTTTGTGTGTGTGTGTGTGGGTTGAGAGTGATTCTACTTCTTTCCAGCCTTAGTAGATAGTATTCTGAACCTTATTTATGAACAGAGTGAGGCCAAAGGCCTTACCTATTGACCTGTTGTTCTGGCTGTCCAGCATACAGGGTCTATGCTTACTAGTTCCATTCTCAGTGGACTTTGGGACCATGACCGAGATGACTTGTTTTAAGGTCTGGCTTTCCATTGGCAGTGTGTCTTCATTCCTTCCTTCCTCTATAGGTTTCCTCTCTGTTTCTTGTCAACAGAGATTCACCTTTTCAGCATTCAAACCTGGCTATGCACTTATATATTATTTTTACATTCTTTCCATTATTTCTACATGTTTGGAGTACTGCCATTTGACCTAGTATTGCTATCTAATTGAATTTTGAGTTGAGAAAATGTATCTTTAGTCATCTCCTTTTATTCTTTTCTTTTCTCCTAGTTTCAATCTGGTTTTATCTTGGGCTTTTTTTACTATGAAGAGTATTTCAATAGAGAAAAGTCCTAGCCATAAACACTTTAAATATTATTTTTGTTATTTTTATTCATATGCATTTTTAATAGTGGAAAAGTAGAAATTTTAATATTTCTATAGAGATATTTTTAAAGCATATGCTTTCTTATATATTTAGTTTTTAATAGTGAAAAAGTAGAAATTTTAATAGTTCTATAGAGATATTTTTAAAGCATATGCTTTCTTATACATTTAGCTATAAAATTATCTCTGTCATTTATTTTGGTAAAAATTTACATATTTTCTGTGATTTTAAAATTTGTTTACTCAATGTCAGTCAACCTATATGAAATTTCAAGTAATGGATTATTTATTAAAATGTATAAAACATTTTGGAAACAACTGTTCAGTATGCTGGCACAGAGTAAATTAGTTCAGCTGAGTTAGAGTAGCAATGGGAATAAATCTACAATGGCACTAACAGGTGTAACTATGTTCTTGTTTGCTTGCAACATGGATGTTACAATTAAATCTTGTCAAAAGTACAAAACAATAATAGACACCACCCATGACAAAAACAATTAATTAAAAAATATAGTTTGTCATAATTTAAAAAAATAGAAGTTATATTTCATGTCATAATGAGTTAATGTTAAATTATCAAAATAGCTGAAAAGCTTAAATTAGATATTAGTGACCATTCTACTCATGGACACAGATGAGCTATGACAAATACATTTAAATATGCTTAATGCTCCACAACCTGCAAAGCCAATTAGTGGCAATAAAATTTGTATTGAATTTGGATAAATTTTAGACAATTAGCCATCTTCTAAATGTGATTTTAGCCCAGTAACCCAATGGGACACATGACTTATCCACATTTATTACTCATTAGAGAAGAGTAATTCCTGTCATAGCTGAACATCAAGGGATTCATTGTCATAAATTCAGATCAGCTAATGGACACTGTAACCCTTTTTGCCCAAATACAAATCCCTAGGTAAGATACATGAAATACAAATTGATCATTGTGTTTTAATACAGATTGGATGTGTACTCATTCCTGAAATTTTCCAGCCTGCATATTTTCAAATATTTTATAGAATTTATAGCTATATGTATACTCTGTGAATTATATGAGTTCATATATATGTGTGTATACATATGTGTGTGCATGTGTATACATACATATGTATTTATATAGAAATGTATGTATATACGTGTGCATATGTATATCTATGTATATAAAAAAGTCCCACTGCCATCAAGTCAATTTCCAATCATAGTGACCCTATAGGACACAGTAGAACTGCCCCATAGAGTTTCCAAGGAGCGCCTGGTGGACTTGAACTGCCGACCTTTTGATCAGCAGCCATCGCACTTAACCACTAAGCCACAAGGGCTTCCATATATGTGTATATATATGTGTGTGTATATATATATTTCTTCTCAAAGTACACCCAAGCTTTTAGATTTATATATATATATTATATAAATATTTGCCTGCAAATTATATATATACACATAATCACATATACATACATCTACATATGCATTCACATTTTACATTTTCCAAGTCAGTTTCAATATAATACACTGCACAAAAAGTCTCATGATTACTTACTACCTGCTCATCAGTTTGAAAAATATTACCACCAGACCTCAAACAGTGTACTGCTCTCTTTTTGTATAACCCTATTTCTTTCTTATTTTTTCCTTATTATTTCTTCTTCTCTAATAACCTGCCCCATTGTCTTTGGGAAGAGACTACTTTTCACTAAAATTCTTTCAGTTCTTTACCATCCACAAAAGCCACGGAGAGTCTCCAGGAAATCACACACATATTCGTCCAGGGCACAGGTCACTTTTGTTTACACATGGCCCCGTCTCTTCATCCGTCTCTGAGGTGCTGATGCTTTAGAGCTGGCAGCTTGCTGCCTTATTTCCTAGCAATGACATTTCCTGTCAGCAGCAGAAATGGCAAACCAGCTTTGATTTTATGAGAACTGGCCTGTGACTTTCCATCAAACTCAAACCATACTATGCTTATGCGTGTGGAAAGGACTTAACAATACCTTTAGTTTTACATCTCCAACTGTATGCTGTCTGCCACTTCCTTTGGATATTATCAAAATATCAGAAAAATAATTTCAGTATCCTATTTCCTTCTTGACTTTTTAGCTTATTACATCTTCAAAGAAGTGTTTTTGATTTAATTTTTTAAATGTTTTATTCAAATGTAAGTTCAGCCACTATTGATCCCCATGAGATTTTGGAAGGAGATTGTCACTAAATTAGGGAAAAGAAAAAGCCCTAGTAAAGTAGACACACACGTGCACACGCACATACACACACACAACCAAAAACAAAACAAACAGAAAAATAATCTGCAAGAAATTTTAAGCCATTAAAGCCATTTCTCTTTAAAAATAAATTTAATACCCTTAATAAAATACCAATTAAATATAAGAGATTCCTTCGACGGCACTGGGTTGGGTTTTACATACAACTTGGGGAAAGTCACAGAGATATAATGAGTAGTGGGAATGGCCTCTTTGAAAGCCAGTACAATAATGATGCTTGATTTCTTGGTACTAGGCTATGATTATAAGTCTTAGCTCTTCTCTGAAAAGAAATAGTATATTCTTATTATTTCCTAGAATGAGAAACTATAGCGTTGCTATGAGTCAGAATAGACTCGACATCAGTAAGTGGGAACTAGGCTAAGCCTAGGATTCCACTTGGCCCAAAGAGGCCTTCTCTCACCACCCTCCTAAGATGGTAACTCCCTTCCATTCTTCTCTACGACCCTGCAAGCTTTAGTGTTTTTCACTGAGTTTATTACCACATGATGCATTGCATTTTTATTTGTCTGGTTAGGCATTGTCTGTTCTCCACAATAACATGTAAAAATCCATGTTTTCAGGAATTTTTTTTTAATCTCCAGCACCTATAAAAGAACTGGTACATCATAGATCCTTGATAAATACATATCAAATTAATGAATGGGTATATAAATACATTATATTTCCATAGTGCTCTGTGTTTTAAAAATTCTTCAGCCACCATACCTATTGATTTAATTCAATTAAATTTAATTTCATATATAATTCTTCTACTTAATTTCTAAATTAATGTTCATATTTAATTCTTCCTATACCAGGTAAAACACTGACGGAATATTTGAATAATATTTTAAGACAAGAATAAGAGATTTTACAGGAAAAGAACTAATTAATTTTAAAACAAATAAGTTATACAGATATTAGAGAATAGTGATATAAATTCAGGAAAGTAAAGTCTGAGCAGATGTCATTAAAGCAATAAGAGGTGAACTGGGTTTGGGAAATTGAACAGAATTTACAGAAGTGGTAGACTGTAAGAAGGGTACTGGGAGAATATGTAAAATTTTATGAACAAAAAAGGATAAGGAAGGGCAATTAAGGGTTAATTAAGAGAGCAGTTTGTCTGAAAGTAAGGATGGTGGAGGGAGGAAATGATAAGAGTAGCAGCTGAGGTTGCTTATGTACAGCCAAACACTTCACGGAATTTGATTCCTTGGTTTGGGGGTTTAGGGTCATGATTTGATGGAAGATCCCAGTTAATTGGCCTAATATTATGTTTAGTGCTTCTGTTCTGCCTCCTAGCTCATTGCATAGTGCCTAGGGTCTTAAAAGTTTACAGATACTCATCCAAGGCATGGCATTTGGTCTGTATTCACCTGAAGCAACAGAGGAAGAAGGGGGTTCAGATATAGGAGGAGGAAATGGAATGTGAGGTTAATTGCCTGCATGAACAACTGCCCACTTTGCCACGAGACCAGAAGCATTGGATGGTGCCTGGCTGCTATTACTGAACGTTTTGATCAAAGATTCTATAGAAGAATGCTGATGAAAAGAGGGTAAATACAGAATGGAATTTCAAATCCTTATGGAATCCAGATTTTCAGTAGCCGGAGGCTAGATGAACCTCTGAAACTATTGCCCTGAGATAATCTTTAAACCTTCAACCTGAACCTGCAAACATCCCCTGGAGTCTTCTCAAAATCAAACCATAGTTTAGCTTATCTAGTAAAGAATGTCTACCTTAAACATGTGCTTTATTAAGATCTATCTATATGAGATCAAACTGACAAGAGCAACTTGGAAGATTAAACAGAACACTTCAGGACAGTGAGTTTATATTAATGGTGGAGGAACAACTCAAAAAAGGAGAACAAGAATGGTTGTACAACAGGAAGAATGTAATCAATGTCACTGAATGGTACATGTGCAAATTATTGAATTAGTGTATGTTCTGCTGTGTATAATCTCAACAAATAACAAAAACAAGATAAATGAAAAAAATGAATTGAGAGAGATCTTTTTAAAACACTAAACAAACAAAAAAATATAAGCTCCTCAACGGAGACCTTTCTCTAAAAGAAGTAGATGTGAGACAAGCATATTGTTTATTGGAGATGAAAATCCTTCAGTAGCAGGGACTTCCAAGGGATGAATAAACTTCTTAGTGGTGCTTTGTGGGCAGCATGAGGGTTTGAGGTACAGGAACGAGAAATGCTAACAGTAGGGAGGATATTGTTGAACGGATTATCTGTTTTTTGCAATTTCTACTTGAGGTAGTTTTGACCATTTTGCACAAATGACAGTGACCTCAGAGATCATCTCATCCAGTGATCCTCAACCCTCAGTACACATCAGAGTCACCTACGGAACTTTAACTACCAATCTGAGCCCCATCCCCAAAGACAGTGATTTAATATCAGGCTACAATGGACCCTGGGTATCGGTAGTTTTTAAATCTCCTCAGGTGATTCTAATGTGAAGCCAGGGTTGAGAACCACTGATCCAGCCAAATGCCTTCTCTTTATAAGTGAGGCTCAGGGCCATACAGATTATAATGGTTGTCACCTATTCATCACTTTACATTTCATTCTAGAACTGTATTTTCAAGAAAGCTTTTTTAAGTGGGTCTAGTTCATAGATAACAAGTTGCTGTTGGATCAAATCCAACTCATGGCAAAGCCATGTGCATCAGAATAGAACTGTGCTCCCTATGGTTTTCAATGGCTGATTTTTTGGAACTAGATAGTCAAGCCTTTCTTCCAAGGTTCCTGTGGGTACAGTCCAGCCTCTAACCTTTCAGTTAGCAACTTAGCATGTTAACCATTTGTACCACCCAGGGACTCCCATAATAAGTGCAAAGAAATTGGGCAGAGAATTATGCTTCCCATAATATCCTGTATAGTATTCTCATGGCATATGCTGCCTCACCCTATTCCCTTCCTTGCTATTGGGATATTTCTTTAAGGGCAGAGCCACTGACTTGTTTATTATTTATGCTGATATTCCCCAGTGTATAGCATAATGTTCAGTAAACATTTATTAAATAAAAGGCTAAATGAATGCAAACCAGTCCCACACTTGTGGGGTTATTTTACTGCTCTTTCCATTGCTTCCTCCAATGTTCCTATTCTCCAAACGATCACTTCAAATTTGAAGGGAGGTGAGAAAGTCTTGGTTCAACTCTCTTCTTTAGAGTCACTAAAGACCATTGTTGACTACTAGCTATTCTCGCCATAAAACCAAAACCAAACCTGTTGCTGTCGAGTTGATTCCCACTCTTAGTGACCTTGTAGGACAGAGTATAACTGCCCATAGGATTTCCAAGGAGCAGCTGGTAGATTTGAACTGCTGACCATTTCAGTTAGCAGCCAAGCTTGCCCTAGTTAGTCATCTCATTTTCTAAAGAATAGATCTCAGACTCTTTACATGACGTTCAACGTCCTTAACAATAAGGTCACAGACTATCTTTCTAAATTTATTTTCTAGAATTCATCCTCAAATTACTTCAAATTCCTTCCAAAAAAACCTTCTGCTTTCAGAACAATTGCCTTTTCCTCTACGTGGAATTCCCTCCCCCACCTCTTTTCCATCTAGCTAAGGCCCATCCATCCTTTAAATTGCAGCTCAGATATCACTTCCTCTTCGTAACCTTTCCCTGACCTCTCAGACAGAACGGATCACTTCCTATTTCATGCTCCCTTAACACTCAGGACTTTGTGCAGCAGTGGGAGGCAATCAGTGTGTGTCCTCTCCCTGCTCCAGCCCCAAGTCCTGCCTTTGAGCATAGAAGATGCCATGGTTTTATTTAATTGTATATCACCAGCTCTTAGTAGGATAATAATGTACTTGGTCCCTAATAAATGTTTGTTTATTAAATTCAGGTAGAAGCCTATTCATTTGTTCTTAGGTGTTCTCTGGGTTTACATGTATGACTATGAAAAGAACCTAATTCAAATGATTAAATCGTTGACAAACCAAGCAAACTTTGAAATGCAGGCTTGGTACTATTAACTAGAATTTAAGACACTCAATATAGTGCTAAATTCCAGCTCTCCAGTTGTATATAAGTCTCTAAGCAAGCTAACAGTATTCATAGCATACTACAAAATAGGCTGTATGGTACAGTGTAGCATGGTAGTAGGCTGCTGCAGATTACAGTTGTATAAGTTTGGAGAGACAGCTTCTATTGTTTTTTGGACAGCACCTGAAGACCAGAAATCTTCTTTGACAAAGTGAAGGGGAAGAGACAAAATGGCATGCACACATTTTGCCTCCTAGGTAAGGGTTTTGAAGTTTCCTTAAAGCTAAACTACTGAGTTTTCATATTATTCCCTTTTTGATTGTGCGTAAGGTAAAACACACAAAAGCTATGAGGGTAATTAGCTGGGGGTTAGAAAAGACATGGTCTAGCCATTCTATACATGCCACACTCTTTCCCATACTCTCAGGAAGACATGCGTTTTCTGCTCCAAATACCGCATGACTATTTCTGCATACAGGGTATTGGTGGTTATCTTAGTCATATAGTGCTGCTATAACAGAAATACCACAAGTGGATGGCTTTAACAAAGAGAAATTTATTCACTCACAATAAAAAAAATTTTTTTCGAACTGCGAGCCTGCTCATCAATTTTCGCCCTGACTAGGAGCTTCTCCACGCAGGGAACCTGGGTCCAAAGGACAAGCTCTGCTCCTCGCGCTATTTTCTTGGTAGTTTGAGGTCTCCCCTCTCTGCTCGCTTCCGTTTCCTTTTTATCCCTTGAGGGGTAAAAGATGGTACAGGCCATACCCCAAGGAAACTCCCTTTACGTTGGATCAAGGCTGTGACCTGGGTAAGGGTGTTACAATCTTTAACATAGAATTACAATCACAAAATGGAGGACAACCACACAATACTGGGAATCGCGGCCTAAACAAGTTGACACATATTTTGGGGGGGACACAATGCAATTCATGACAGTGGTTCAGTGTTAAAATTCTCACCTTTTATGGGAGAGACTGGGGTTCAACTTCAGGCCAATGTATTCTTGTGCAGCTACCACCCACTGTGTACTTCTGAAAATCAGCCAATGAAAACTCTATGGATCAGAGTAACCAATCATGAGGATAGTGCAGGACCAGGCAGTGTTTTGTTCCATTGTACATAGGGTTGCCATGAGCTGGGGCCAAGTTCAAAGCAGCTAACAACAACAAAAATATAGTATACTTTCTTAAGCTGGGTTCTCTAGAGAAGGAAAGCCACTAAAGCAAATATATATATATATATACACATTTACATATATATATATACACATATATGGGGAGAGAGAGATTTATATCAAGGAAACAGCTCATGTGATTGTAGAGGATGGAACGTCCCTAGTCTGTCGTTCAGAATAGAGGCTTCTCCTGATTCATGTAGCTGCAAAGGCAGGAAAACCAAGATCCTCACGTCAGAGGGCAGGGCTCTGCTTATAGGCTGTGAAGATCAATGAACCCCCAAATCAGCAGGTAAGCTGCTAGCTAAAGTCCCGAGAACCAGAGGTCAAATCAACAGGAGGCACATGCAGGATCCATAGAGGGCAAAAGCCAGAATGTCCACTTATATTCAGACGCAGGGCACAAGTCTAAGAAAACTCCCTTTCAACTATTGGTTACTCACAGCAGACCCCATCATGGGGGTGATCACATATAAACACTGAGAATCATGGCCCAGCCAAGGTGACATACTATCTTAACCATCACATGTATCATAGTATATATAGTATTTATCTAATTTATGTAAAAGTATGAGAGTAGCATATTCTTTATTATTAGTTTCCGGTGTCCACCCAGAATTTAGCCTTAAATTCAAGCTAATAAGACACTCCCTCACTTTTATGAATGAGCATTGAAACTTCTAATTAATGTATTAATATTTGTCTGTGTGTGTGTGTGAGAGAGAGAGAGAGATAGAGACAGAGACCAAGACAGAAAGAAACAGAGGGACAGACAGAGACAGAAAGAAAGAGAGATTTGACTGGGAAAGTAAATTAATCCATGTATATTCCAGGAAAAAAAGAAAAGTCAAAACTTTAAAAGTAAGGAAGATGTAGGAAATGAAGTTATTTTCTTGTATCCAGGTCCTCTTGTAAATGTAGGGAAAAAAAAAATGCTACTGTTAAGCAAGGTCACCATTAGACAAAGTTAATTACCTCATTAGAATAAATTATTTTAAAGTTTGAGAAATACTGCAATCTTATTTGAAATGATGGTAAATGATTTAGTTGAGCAAGGATTAACTGAAGAGGAATGTAAATATGGCCCCAATTATGTGCAAAAGGACTCAGTCAAATAAAAACAGCAAGAAAAAGGATGTAGAGGTTCAGATAGATGAATGGGACCTTAGAGGTGCTTTTTAGAAAACTAAGCCTTAGGACCATGAACTGACTTGCCCAGGACCTCATAACTGGTTCTCTGTGAAACACTGGCCCCTCTGTTTGGATTGTCCTTCCCATTCCTCTGGGTGAAGCTTACCCATCCTTGAAAATCACAGGTGAAATCTTCTTGAGGAAGAAGTCCAAGACCTCCCCAAGCTTGTTTATATGCTCCTCTTCATGATGCTCATCATGTGTGTCATCACCACACTTCCACGTATAGGGTAGACATCCATGTGATTGTGTGTCCAGTCCCAGCCTTCCTCCCACTCTTGGTGCTGCATCCTTATTTACGTAGGTACCTAGAGAGCTACCACTTTCTTAAATGATCCTGGCTACCATTGAGTTTTTTAGGGTTTGGTACCTAATTTCTTCTAAGACTATCATAATGCAAACTCCTTTCTTTTTAGAGTTTATTTATTTATGTGTATATTTTTGACCATGCCAGTTAACTCACTCCCATTTTTTAGCTAAATAGGTTGTGTGTGCCTTATGGTGGTAGACTTTTGGAGTAGATGATGTTGCCATTTTTAAGAATAAAGATTATGAGAAGAGGAACAGTTTTGGGAGCCAAGACAGATCTTTAAGTCTGAATTTGAAACACTGGGGAGTCCTGAGCATATGGCGGTTGAAACAGTGATAATACAACACATGCAAAGGCTCGGTATGTGATAGAATAGACACAAAGCTGTGTTATAAAATTCTCTTCCACTGAAAATTTCACTGGTGAGCTGCACCTGTGGTCTTGCAACTGGACATTCCTAGAGTTCTAGGATATGATCAAATGGTGATGTAGCTGAAGCTCCTTGGCTTTTGGGACTTCCAGTGATAGATACAGTCCTTGCGTTACTGTCTGAAACTAGTTTAGTAAGACACAAAGTGCAACTGTTGATGCCCTGAAGCGATGTATACAACATATGTTCTAATTAAAATTTTACATTAGTCCCTTTAAATTAAGTTCATGAGTCATGCTGATTGTCTATTTTTTCCTATCCTTTGTCCTTCAACTCCCTTACCTGAAGGTCCTGCATGAGAAGGGTGGAGAAAATGTATCTACCGAGAGGAACACATTCACAAAGGTCTGAAGAATGAAAAGTGGGACCAAGCTGCAGAATTGAAGCTTTGTGTGCCATTTTATTGCCAGCATTTGTTGGTTTAAGTAGTCACAGTGGAAGGTTGAGGGGCAGACAAACCCCCACAGAGCCTATAGGATTAACTTGAGAGTTTTGTGCTCTTTCTAGCAGCAATGATCTGTCATCCCTAAATGCCTGAAGAGTGACCCAGAATTCTGGGAGTTATTAAGACATTAAGACATGCTTTGTATAGTGTCAGGCTGGGGGGACTATGAGCAGAAAGTCAGACAGATTCCTCCTTATGGCTTTCACCCATAAATTATTCATCTACGCTTAGATACTTGCTTTGTTTATTTGATTATATATGAAGAAAAAAGCCCATTCTTTGGCTTTTCTAATTTGCTCAGATAACGTGCAAGTTTTGGAGCTAGACAGGGGTTTAAATCCATCATGGACATTATGATTTTGGGCCGATTATAGTAACATCACTAAGCCTCAGTGTCTTCATTCGTAAAATGGGGATAATAATAACTGACTTCTTGGATTGTTGTGATGAATAAATGTGGGAATAGGCGTTGAACTCCGGGAAAAGTTTCTGGCATTCAATAAATTCTTTATAGATGGTCATAATCATTAAACCACAGTAAATTGGCACTGTGCTCTGACAAAATCTAGAGAATCCAGGCTCTGTATCAATGTACTTTTGGAGAGTGAGCAAATATTTTCCTTCTCTTGCTGCCTGGTAGTTACGGTACAACTGCCAGTAGTATCAGGACAATTTTTAGGGAGATGAGAGAGAGAAAAAGAGAGAGAGAGCTGATGAAACACCTTTTGCTTCTAGCCTCAGGGGAAAAACAGCTGTTCAGCACTCAGTGGAAGCTATGGAAGTATTAAATTTCTAAATGCCTCAGATATATAATATTTATGTTTAATATTTTTAATTAAGATTTTCAATTCTATACATATATTGCTTTATGAGCAATGACAATTCATACTTTAGAACTCTATACTTTTCAAAACCCTGCTACACAAATTACCTTATTTACCATAATTCCCAGAGAAGAACAAGGGTACATATCTTCTCCCCATTTCCCTCAGAGGGAATTTGAGAGGTCAAAAGAGAGAGGGGCTCCCTGTCATTCGGAAGATGAAGTTTAGAACTAGGAAAAGCATTCAGGTGTTCTGGTCTTCTGTCTCTGTAGCTAACTACTGGGGCCCTGGTGGCACAGTGGTTAAGAGCTTGGCTGCTAACCAAGAGGTCAGCAGTTAGAATCCACCAGCCAGTCCTTGGAAATCCTATGGGGCAGTTCTACTCTGTCCTATAGGACCGCTATGAGTCAGCCTAGACTCTGTGGCAATGGGTTTGATTTTTTTGTTGTTGTTGTTTTTATAGCCGACTAACTCCTCACGTGGAAACATTTTCAGGTATTGAGGCAGTAGAATATAATATACTACAATCACAATTGCTCGTATATAACACAAAAATATTTTTCCTTGAATATGCCTTATGGCAGGATTTCAAATAACTTCCAAGCATCTTTTGTCATCTCATTAACTTGCATTCCATTTCTGAGGTGGAGGAGAAAAGACTATTGTTAATATATGGTATTGACAAAGATCTGTTCTAAATATAATGGGTGATGGTGGTGGTGATTAATGTTGGAGTCCAGTATGTACATTTTGGGGACCATTGAAAATGAAATCATTTAAGGCCAACATTAGTGAGTAATTTAAATGAAATACTTAGGGCCATAATGTAATGCAAGGAGATTTTTCTCATGTTACGCATTTTCAAGAAATTTTAGAATTTTCTTTCAATTTTTTTTTCATTTCATTTTAGAATCCTGACTGTAAATATGCAATACAATATTACAAGTATTTTGGATAAAATAACATGGGGACTTTTTATCTCAGTTAAGCTTTCATTAACATAGTTATAAATTTATAAAAATTGTGTTTATGCCAGCACAGCCCTTGTTAGGGTTTATTTGCTTTTAAAGAGTTACAACTTCATTGACACCAAAACCTATTGCTTAAAATTGTCTTGAACTAGAATATTCTAGCATAAAATAGTAACTTTTAAAAAATTCCATGTATTAAAATGTTCTAAGAACATAAATATTTTTAAATAAATTTGCTCTCAGCATTAAAAATAATATTTAGTTCTTCAGGACAACTACATTTGATTTTTGAAATAATCTCTAAAGATTTTCCTTCATTCATTTGGCTGTACAAACTCAAAAGTTATAGAAATTTGACAATAACACTTTCGTTTCCTGCATGCTAAGACACAAAAGGAAAACAACAACCATATTTCTGCTAATATCCTCTCCAGCCCAGTGCCAGTAATTCCATATCTTCTGTAATACCTCAGGTGACTGGAATCATTAATCCCATGTTTTGAAAATTATTTAAGATTGAAGGTGCCACTGTTGTACGTATTGGTTCAGTCTCTAGAGCCCTAAGAAAAGATTTAGTGCATTTTCAAAAGAATTTTGCAGGTAGGAGCCCAAATGGATTTTCAACTAGGCCTCAACCTTTTTGAAACCTACTGATGTTGAATAGTCTTTTACTGGTTGCCATGCCAACTGATACCAGAGGAACACTCTGCAGTGTGTTCATCCCCTAGAAAGCTTCACCAGATGTCTTCAACAAATTGCTATGAAAAGACTTTGGTCTGTCAGCCTTGTTAGGAGATAAAAATCAGACTAAAAGACGTCCCTGCCTCCACTTCTGATAAAACCAGCCCATAAAATATGTAGACTTGTTCTCCTCTCACGATAAACCCGTAAAATCTCTCACCCCCACCCTAGCCCTCCTTACTTCCTGTAGCAGGATTTTTAAAATATTTATGCTCTTATTTCTACATGAAGCAGAGGCCATTATGTGTTGCAGCTGACACTGTCTGGCCAAGCAAAGCGAGAAGCATCTGGCTGGCAGCAAGGAAAGACAGCAAGTTGATAAAATATTGATTTACATAAATCAACACCCTTTAAATATTGGTCTTTTGAAGAAAAAAGAGCTTTCATGTTATTTCAAGTTCCAAAGTGTTAAAATGATAAATACAGAGTCAGCTACATCACGATTTTATATTTCTAACCATGAATATTTATAGTGATTGGGACTAAAACAATCAAATTTTGTTTACTTGAACATCAAACGGGCAGAGAGGGGTATTTCTTTTAAACATATTTTAAATATTTTCCTAGCTGAATATTCCTGAATATTAATCGGTTTTCTAAAATAAAAAAAAAAAAAAAAGAACTTATGTTATTTAAAAAAAGAGATAGAAAGAAGCCTGGCAGATAGGGCCTGCATGAAATATTATTTACATGTACCAATTGGCATCTGTATGTTAAAATTGCAGGGTTGCACGTGCAAATGAATCATTGACTGTCAAATTACCTGTTTGCATATGCAGTTATTCCACAGAGTATGAAAATGTGTGGAATTTGCATACACAATTGAGGCTTGCGCGCTTACGAAGCCTGATTTTTAAATAGGACTTCAAAATCTTACTTCTAATTAGCAAGCCAAGGAATTACAAAATTGGATCCAAAATGTATGTTGAGCCACAGTGTTGTACTGCAGTTGAAATTCTGTGAACACCAAAGCCCAGACAGAACACTTAGACTTATTAGTGATACAGCGCTATCTGTTTGTGTTTGCAGGCTCATATGGTCCTTTGTCATTCTGTGTGTGTTTTATGTGTGCCTGTGTTTGAGTGTTTTAGATATGTTTGTGTTTGAGTGTATTAGATATGTTTGTGTTTTTAATATCTTCTGAAGGAAGATTTTTGGAATTATGAGATAAATCCCATATAGTCTTATAATTATATCTTGTCAAATCTTTCTAGGAATTCAATTAGTTTGGTATCAAATCATCTGGCTGTGTGATAAAAAAATTTAGTCATTAGCTTCTATGTTTTGTTTCCATAGGTCTAGAGAGCCAGATCAAGTGAATTTTTCTCAAGATTTCAAAGCTGACCAGAGCATGGGTATTTATAACTTGGTTCTTCATAAAAAAATTGCAAGAGAGGCGTTATATATAGATATACATATACGTATGTATACACACACATACATATATGTGATAATTTTTTTATTATTTATTTATAAAATATTAGAAATTTTCATCATGGAGAAGGAAATTTAGATAAACATTTTAGTATATTAAGGATGGTGCTGTACGTGAGAGAAGATGACTGACTATTGCATGTCCTCAGAAGACTAACTAAAAAGAAATGAATAGAAAATAAAAAATAAAATGAATAGAAAATAGGATACATAAATACCCTATTTTAGACAGAAGAAACATTTTTCTAAATTAAATATTGATTTTCTGTATGCATTCCCTTTATGTAGGTATTAAAAAGGGTTCTTTCTTTAATCTGGGGTGTTTTAAGAGGGACCCTTCCAGTAGTTTATTTGGGAAGTAAAGGAATTGTGGAATTGAGAAAGATAAGGCAGACTGTAAAGGTTGATTTATCAAGATAGCCATCACTTTTTTTAAACTGGAGAAAGTCTGGGAGCCAGTGTAACAAGCATGCCACAAAGTTATCCAAACTTTATAACCAGAGTTACACACCACATCTATCAGCCATTGGCTGCTCTAAGTTAGGTCGCTGCGCACTAAAGTGGAAGAAAGAGACCTTTATCTTCTGATGGGCACTGACAAGGCTTGCTACAGTTATGAATGTATCTTTTTCCCTTAATTTTTCCCTTTATTCTATACATACATTCTAGTAACTTCACATACTCATACTCAAGCAACTGCTCTGCCTATATTAATACGTTTATTATCTATCACATGAATTGATTTAACTCTTATTTGTTGTTGGTGGTGGTTGCTGTCCAATCAGCTGCAACTCATGGTGACCTTACATATAACAGAACAAAATGTCACTGGTCTGGTGGCTTCTCCGTCATCTTTGATATGTTTGAGCCCATTGTTAAGGTTATTGCATCAACTCAGTTTATTCAGGGTTTCTCTTATTTTTGCTGACCCTCTACCGAACATGGTGTCCTTCTGTTGAAAAGCAGAACTGCCTTAATAGGGTTTTCAAGGCTGTGACCTTTCTGAAGCAGATCTCTAAGCCTTTCATCTGAGGTTCCTATGGGTGAGTTTGAACCAACAACCTTTCATCAGTAGTTGAACACTTAATTGTTTGTGCTAAACAGGGACTCTTTTTTTCAGTTGTCATCGAGTCAATTCTGATTCATGATGACCCCATGTATGCAGAGTAGAACTGCACTCCATAGAGTTTTCAAGACTGTGAACTTTCAGAAGCAGATAGTCAGGCCTGTCTTCCGAGACACCTCTGGGTACATTCAAACTGCCACCATTTTGGTTAGTAGTGAATTGCTTAACCATTTGCATCACCAAGGAATCCTTGGGGACTCCTCAGATAACACTAAATAAATAAATTTTTGCAGCATGGCTGTCCAAATCTAGTATGTACGTTAGAACCATCCAGGGTACTTGATAAAAACATGGCTTCCCCAGCCCCATCTTCAGTGGTTCTGATGCAGGTTGCCCATATGAACTATATACTGAGAATATTGATTATCAGGACAGTGCCACTTTAACTTCTATGCCAAAGAATACCACTACAATATGAGTTTCATATTCAGTCATTTTTTAAACTCATGGCTGATCAGTAACCAAGTTATTTTGAGGTAACAGAACGACACAACAAAAGAACGTCAATCTAGTAGTTGGAAGACTGGACTAAAGCCCTGACTATACCACTTGTTAACACTTATTAGCTTTGTGAGCTACAAATGACAATTAACCTCTCTGAATCCCAGTTTCATCACCTCAAAATAATTTAGTAAAACTAGTGTATCACGCAGAAGTTCTTCAAGTGTTTTTTCAAATGTATTAATTGTTGATTGTTCTTTGGCTATCATGCACCTTCCCTCATACTATACACAGCAACCCACATTTAATCATCACAATAATTTAAATGTATTGGCCTATGTGAGATGTAATACTGTTTCTCCTCCTTAAAATCTCTGCCATTTGAGGCAGTTCACTTGACCACTTGGGGTCTTTTCTGTTTTGTATTAATGAAAACATTGGGCTAAAATTCTTTCTTAAGTTCCTTCCAGCTATGATACTCTGTGAGTAACTTGACTGTTTTTATTTTTTTCATAATAGATTGCAAGCTATTTGCCCAACATTTCCTTTTATAGGTTGGGTTCCCAGAAGCAGATGCTGAGAAGGAGTCTGGGGTGCACGATATTTACTAGGAATCAACAACTCTGGAAGGAAGGGGGTGAAAGCAATTTGGGGCAGAGGGAGAAGTCAAACTGCTATCTAGGCTCCACAAAGCCAGGGCCAACCTGGAGTAAGTATTGTCTGCCTTTTTTTTTCCCAATGGAGTTGAACTGGTAGGACCTTTGTGCTCCTCCTCCTCTCGTTTAGTCAACTGATGCAGGCCGCCCAGGGAAGGGCATGATTTTAGGCAGCTCTTAGCAGCTGAGGCCTATCCGTCCCTGAAGAAAATGACAGCTGGAGGCTATCTGCTGACTGCATACAGAGCAGCTGGTTAGCAAGTCCTTTCTTGGAGAAGGATCTGGGCAAGTTCATCTTCACTTCTACCATGGTTCCTAAAGACCAAAATAATATGGCGAGTAACTTCCCTGTAAAACAAAGATTTCATTGGTTGTTAACATTGTTTTATAACCAGTTCTATCATTTACTTAATAGCTTTTCTGCAAACCTGCTCCAGTACTGATGCTTATAATAGTGATTTTCAAGTTAATATTGTTTGTGGCCAAGAATACGGAGGGAGAGACCATAAATTGTTGCTCTCAGAGTGGGCCAGCACATTTACTTCTCTTGGAATCATTAGTACTTGGGCGCTAAAACAAACGTGTCTTTGATATATGAACAAGAAACTTTTAAATTATTCATAGAGGCATTGTACAAAAGTGTCTTTGTATGTTCTGTGAGAGAGGGGAATGGTAACCCTCATGGCCAGGCTTGACACTATATAACATTTGAGTTACTGTCTTCCTTCCTTGTTGTCCCATTACACTTTGCTGTACATGCATTATAAACTTTTTCTTTTGGGGTTATCAGTTCCAAGAAGGCAAGGTCCATGTCTGAAAATGTCTTACTCATCACTGTAGTAGACATTGTCAGTGGGCTGCCCCAAATCTGCTCTGTCCACCTCTGAGTTCATCTGCAGCTGTGGTAGAAAGTTTTCTGACAGTCTGACATCTTTCTACCTTAAGTGCCTGCTTCTCTCTACTTTACTGTCTTAGAGCAACTAAGGATAGATAAAAAAAAAAAAAAAAAGATAGATGGCAGAGGTTATTCCCTCTTTCTTATCCCACAATCTTCGACCAACTGCCAATGAGAGGTGGCATTCAAATGATGCCTCCTCCCTGTCTTCAGCTTTTCTCAGGATATCTTAGAATGTCTCCAGCAGAATCGAGTCTCAGTTTCTCTCTTTTCTTATATGGTTTGCTCACTCCCTGTCTCTCTTTCCCTACTTCCTCATTTGTGCTTCCTATAATGACCTACTAAGCAAACTATCTGTTCCCAAAGCCTTGACTCAAAATCTCCCTTCGGAAGAACCCAAAATAAAACAGCCATTGTATCTTCAGGACCTAGTGTCTGTCATTTAATAACTCAGTGATTATTTGTTCAATTCTCTGATTGTGCTGAAGTCCCATTGATTTTTAGCTGAAAATCTTGAACTAGGAGCCAGAGGACCTAGACTTTAGTCTTTACCACTTACTGATTATGTGACCTTGGGCTCTGGGCTTCAGCTTGTTCCTTTGTAAAATAACAGTCTTCATAGGGTTACCATCAGCTCAAATAGCATGGCGGATGTATATGAAAGCACCTTGTAATATAAACATGTTCTGTTTCACTTTGATATTTATTTTTGTATGTAAGTTTCCTACAGTAGTTTTTAAGCTCTTTGTGGTTAGGGATTATGTTTCATTAAACATTATATTTCTAGAAGTGCATAGTGTGGAGCCGAAAAATGGAATACAATGAATATTTGATGAATATATTTAAAATGGCCAATGTTATGCTTAGGGATGTAAAGGGCGAAAAGAACAATAGACATGGCTCCTTTCACTGGACTTATCTATTTGGAATAAAAATATTAGCACACGTAAAGCAACTAGAGAGCTGTGTGGTAAGCTACTAGCCAATTGCTGAAGGGGTTAAGAGAAAGATCAATAGTCAGCATATTTGTCAGGAGAGATTATGGAAGAAATGGGACCTACAGTAGACCTTGAAGGCTGGGCAAGAAGCAAGCTGTCTAGAAAAACTGTCAAGAAGTGGGATCAACATGAAAGTGTATATAGGAGGAATGAGGGACTTGCTATGTCTTGGAGACAGGTAGTAGAACAATCTGATTAGATTATAGAGAGCAGAGAAGTAGTATAGGATGTGGTTAAGAGTGCAAACTTTGATTTCCTCACACCTGCCTGGAGTATCACTGGGCTCTTGCTCTACCAGCAAAATCACCATTTTTATATCTTTATAATGAAGATGATAAAATAATCCCCAAGCTTGTGTGAAGATTCACTTTTATGATGTTGTTAGATGCCATTGACTTGGTTCTGACTCATAGTGACCCTATGCCCAACAGAACAAAACATTGCCCAGTACAGTGCCATCCTCACAAGTGTTGCTGTGCTTGAGCCCATTGCCATAGCCGCTGCTTCAGTCCATCTCCTTGAGGGTCTTCCTCTTTTTTACTGACCCTCTACTTTACCAAAAATGATATCCCTCTTCAGGAACTGATCCCTCCTGATAACAGGTCCAAAGTATGTGAGATGTAATCTTGAAATCCTTGCTTCTAAGGAGCATTCTGGTTGTACTTTTTCCAAGACAGTTTTGTTCTTTTTTTTGACACTCCATGGTATAGACAATATTCTTTGCCAATACCACTATTCAAAGGCATCAATTCTGCTTCCGTCTTCCTTATTCATTGTCTAGCTTTAGCATGCATGAGGTGATTGAAAACACCATGGCTTGGGTCAGGCACACCTTAGTCTTCAAAGTGACATCTTTGCTTTTCAACACTGTAAAGAGGTCTTTTACAGCTGATTTTCCAATGCAATGCATCTTTTGATTTCTTGACTGCTGCTTCCATGGGTGTTGACTGTGGATCCAAGCAAAGTGAAATTCTTGGCAACCTCAATCTTTTCTGCATTTATCATAATGGTGCTTATTGGTTCAGTTGTGAGGATTTTGTTTTCTTTATGTTCAGGTGTAATTTATACCGAAGGCTGTGGTCTTCGATCTTCATCAGTAAGTGCTTCAAGTCTTGTTTGTTTTCCGCAAGGTTATGTCATCTGTGTAATGTAGGTTGTTAATGACTTTTATGATATAAGTGAAAAATCTAGTGAGGTGCCTGAATTCTCACTATACAAAATAATTATTAAATTCTTACTGCTGTTTTACTTGTTTTGTTGATGAATAGTAAGTATAGGTATGCTATGTGGTTCAGGAAAGCAGGCTCTTTCAAATCACCATAAACTTGATGTATTTGTCCTTTGATTTTTCCCCTCACTTCAAAATTTAGCCCCTACTAAGAAAATTAGAGCTCTGGTGGTGCAATTGTAAAGAGCTCCGATGCTAACCAAAAGGTTGGCAATTGGAATCCACCCATATGCTACACAGGGGAAGGACCTGGAAATGTGCTCCCATAAAGATTACAGTCTAGAAAATCCTATGGGGCAGTTCTAGTCTGTCACATGTGGTTGTTATGAGTCAGAATCAGCTCAATGGCATCCAGCAACAACAAGAAACAAAGATGGAGTAGGAAGAAAAGCCTGATGTACTTCCAAAAATCAGCCACTGAAAACTCCATGAATCACAAAGGTCTGATCCACAACCAGTCATGGGGATTGTACAGGACCTGACAGCATTTGTTCTTTTGTACATGGGGTAATCATGAATTGGAGCTGACTAATGGACAGCTAACAATAATAACAGGAAACAAAACAATAAAAAAAATGAAAAATTTTACTGGATATTCAGAGGACCTACTATCACCACATACAGTCTTTCAAGATTTAGTGTAAAAAAAGGGGCCTGGGGCAAAGGGGTATTATATTTCCAAGAAAGTGAATGCTATTGTGTTTTCCAGGTTTCTCATCTGCCTTTTTATTTGATATTTCTCTCTCTCCATTCAGGAAAGCTTCAGGAGGAAAGGTCATAGCTAAGCAGGTTAGTGATTTCCAGCAATGTGCTTGTTGAATCAATTTTGCAGTAACAAATGGATGCAGTGCTGGAAGTGCTCACTCGCCTATGCTAAGAAATTTGGAAGACAGCTACCTGGCCAAGCGGCTGGAAAAGATCTTTCTTTATGCCTATTCCCAAGAAAGGTGAGCCAACCAAATGCAGAAATTATCAAACAATATCGTTAATATCACATGCAAGTAAAATTTTGCTGAAGACCATTCCAAAGTGGTTGCAGCAGTATATAGACACAGAACTGCCAGAAATTCAAGCCAGATTCAGAAGAGGATGTGGAACCAGGGATATCATTGCTGATGTCAGATGGATCCTGGCTGAAAGCAGAGAATACCAAAAGGATGTTTACCTGTGTATTATTGACTATGCAAAGGCATCAGACTGTGTGGATCATAAGAAATTATAGATAACATTGTGAAGAATGGGAATTCCAGAACACGTAATTGTGCTTATGAGGAACCTGTACATAGATCAAGAGGTAGTCTTTCAAACAGAACAGGGGGATATTGCCTGGTTTAAAGTCAGGAAAGGTGTGCATCAGGGTAGTATCTTTTCACCATACTTACACAATCTGTATGCTGAGCAAATAATCTGAGATGCTGGACAATATGAAGAAGAACGGGGCATCGAGATTGGAGGAAGACTCACTAACAACCTACAATATGCAAATGACACAACTTTGCTTGCTGAAAGCGAAGAGGACTTGAAGTGCTTACTGAAGAAGATCAAAGATCACAGCCTTCAGTATGGATTACACCTCAACATAAAGGAAACAAAAATCCTCACAACTGGACCAATGAGCAACATCATGATAAACAGAGAAAAGATCGAAGTTGTCAAGGATTTCATTTTACTTGAATTCACAGTCAACGCCCATGCAAGCAGCAAAGAAATCAAAAAGTGCATTGCATTGGGCAAAATGGCTGCAAAAGACCTCTTTGAAGTGTTGAAAAGCAAAGATGTTACTTTGAAGACTAAGGTGTGCCTGACCCAAGCCATGGTGTTTTTATATGCATGCAAAAGCTGGACAATGAATAAGGAAGACTGAAGAAGAATTGACGCCCGTGAATTGTGGTGTTGGCGAAGGATATTGAATAAGCCACAGGCTGCCAAAAGAATAAACAAATCTGTCTTGGAAGAAGTACAACCAGAATTCTCCTTAGAGGCAAGGATGTCAAGACTACATCTCACATACTTTGGACATGCTATAAGGAGGAATCAGTCCTAGGAGAAGGACATCATGCTTGGTAGAGAACAGCGAAAAAGAGGAAGATCCTCAAGAAGATGGATTGATACAGGGCCTGTGGCAATGGACTCAAGCATAGCAACAATTGTGAGGATGGCGCAGGACAAGGCAGTGTTTCGTTCTGTTGAACATAGTATAACTATGAGTCAGAACTGACTCGAAGGCACCTAACAACAACACAAAAACTAAATGCAGTTATTTTGGGAAGAAATAGAATTGATTTTATATTTGAATATCACACAAATAAGGTGTCAAACAGTCATATAATTACTAATTTGCAGGGTATGTATAACTTCAACTTTACCGTCAAATTCTTCTCCAAAATTTATGAGAATTTAGCTATCATCACGCCTTTGCCAATACTTGATATTGACAAACTTTTTTTTTTTTTTTTAACAATGTGATGGGGATAAAATTGTATCTTTGTTTTGTTTTCATTTCCCTATTTATTTGTGGGGTTGAGAATCACAAACTTGGTAGGAAAGTTATATATAAAACAAGAGAGTGGATATTTTCATAAGCATATCACCATTTGGAATTCCTAAGTGAATTTTGGAAACCCTGGTGGTGTAGTGGTTAAGAGCTACAGCTGCTAACCAAAAGGTCGGCAGTTCAAACCCACTAGGTGCTCCTTGAAACTCTATAGGGCAGTTCTACTCTGCCCTATAGGGTCACTGTGAGTAGGAATCGACTCCACAGCAACGGGTTTCGGGTTTTTTTATTTGGTTACGTGAATTCTATTTAGAGCTTTTGTCGTTTTGTTACGGTTTCTTTGTTTTCTTATTGATGTATAGTAGTCTTATTGGAGTTCTGGTGGTGCAGCAGTTAAGAACTTGGCTGCTAGCCAAAGGTTTGCGGTTCAAACCCACCACTTGCTTTTGGAAACCCCATGGGGTAGTTCTACTCTGTCCTGTAGGGTTACTCTGAGTCAGAATTGACTGGACACAACAGGTTTGATTCGAGTTTAGTAGTCTTACCTTAATTGGATGCTAATTCTTTGCACGTTACATATATTTTCCTCTTGTTTAAGGCAAATTATTTCTTTCAGAAGCTTAAGATTTTGATATAGTAACATTTATCAATCTTTGGGGAAACCCTGGTGGCGTAGTGGTTAAGTGCCACAGCTGCTAACCAAAGGGTCGGCAGTTCGAATCCACCAGGCGCTCCTCGGAAACTATGGGGCAGTTCTACTCTGTCCTATAGGGTTGCTATGAGTCGGAATCGACTCGACGGCACTGGGGTGGTATCAATCTTTGTAATTTGTTAATAGTTAAGATACTTCTCACAATTCCATATTTTATTCTAATAATCACCAAGTTTTATTTATCACAGGTAGATTTTTTACCCATCTAGGGTAAATGATTCCTCTTTACACTGAATTTTTAAAATATCTTCACCATTTTTTATTGAAGTTCTGTGTATACTTAGATCTCTAAGAGCTTTATTCTATTCTGCTGACCTATATTTTAATTTCTTTGTAAATGTAACATAATATTTATTGCTATGGCTTTATAAAATGCTCCAGTTCCCAGTATCGTGAACTTCCAGCTTCCTTGTTTGTTTACTCAGGATTGTTTTAAGCTATTGTCAGACATGTGCTTCCTTAGAGCTTTAGAATAAGTTTGTCTCATTCTAGGAATAAACCAATGGGAATTTTTTTGGAATGTATTGAATTTATGGATAACTTTGAGAACTGACATCTTTCTAGAACATGTATAGTCATGATTCAATTTTATATATTCACACCAATCCATCTATTTATATACAAACATATAAATGATCACATATTGAGTGGTAGGATTTGGGGTACATTTTTGCTTTTTCATTTGTGCCTTTCTATATTGCTTGGTATGTAGCATTAAAAAAAAAAAAGCTACCCTTCTAAAAATTTACAAAAGTAATATAATGTTCCATATACATTTTAACTTGATGTCAGAGTGAACACAAAAATGGTAAAACATATTTCTGAATAAATGACAATTTCCTTATAACTACCTACATGACCTGTTAGAGTAGATAAAGTTGGGACTCTGTCCAAGACTCCTGGATTTATACTTACCCATTCTATGTGCCCTTCTGCTGGTGTCTGTGTTCTTTGATTCTAATGGCCTACATCTACTACTCTCTCTGGAGGACTATTCAACGGCTTACTAGGTCTGCTTTGACTACACAGGCAGAGGAAGAGTTGTTTACAAATTTTCCTCCTCCCACATGACCAATGACTGCCATTGTAGGGTACAAAAGCACAGAAAACACAAATTTTTTGGTGTTCTTTATGCTCCAGAGCTCCCAGCTTGATCAGACTGAGGCAGACTTTGCCTCATATGCACACTTTCTTGGCTTCTTCTGCTTTCTTGTCCTGCTTTCTTCAATCTCTTACAAATGTCTTTTAGGAGCACTTCATAATTAAGTAGCTTAGAATAAATCTGGATCTTATGGTCTCCAGGAGCCCTAGTGGCAGAGCTCAGCTGCTAACCAAGAAGTTGGCAGTTCGAATTCACCAGCCACTCCTTGGAAATCCTGTGAGGTAGTTCTATTTTGTCCTATAGGGTTACTATGAGTTGGAATTGACTTGATGGCATTGTTTTTTTGTTTTGTTTTGTTTTATGGTCTGCATGTGACTTTTCTCTACATTTTTAAAAATACCTCAGGATTATTTAAAACAAAATGAAATGGAACTTGGTTATAGGCCCATCGATCTTTTGAATCATGCACTATCCCAGTGGAAAGTAGGTATAAAATATAACCATATAAGATCCTTAAAATATGATGAATGTTACCTATTCTTCCTCTAAAATGAAGAAATGAGAATATTTTTAAAGGTTATGATGCTTCTAATGTTTACAATAGAAATTTGTAACCGTATCAGTCATATTAATTGTGATGTTTCCATTATAATTTTTGTTGTCTTTAGTTTGGAAACACTATGCATGAAATTTAATTCAAAATATATGGAACAAGTTATGTTTGTTGCTGTAAAATAGCTTAAACGTCTCTCATGATAAGCAATGTTAATCTTAAAAGCAAAGTGATGTACAAAGTGTGTGATTTATAGATTATTTATACAAATACCATTCTATTCCATGTAGACTTCTAAAGTTTCTAATTTTAAAACTAAGGTATGGTGACACCATCCAACCATTTTCTCAGTGTCACACTTGAGACAGTGGCCCTCATAATCCACCATTTTGATTCATTCAGCAGCAGAAGAATTGAGCAATGAGCACAGATAACCGTAGGACAAGGTGCTATTCATTTCTATAGTGTAATCTGTCTCCCGCTGTTTTTGCTTATTACTGCCCTCTGCTTCATTTTATTTCCCTCAGGAACTTGCATGCCACTTGGACAGGGTAGTAGAATTATCACTCAAATCAGCCCCATTGCTGCTTGACCAATGAATAAGAGCCTGATGATTCCTTGATCCCTGTTTGGATTTATACATTTTATCAATGGTTAATGTGGCCTCTGCCTGAAGTCCCCCACCCCCGTCTACCACACTCCTTAGAAAAAGGAAAGCAAGTACTTCAAATACTAGCATGGAATGGAAATGATCTATCACTCATCCAGCTGCTTTCCCTCGTATTTCTCATCTCCCTATTCTCACACCCACTTTAATATAAGGTATTATTTGAAACAATTATTGGGAAATTATGTTATTTGGAGTGAATGAAATGAGTTTGGTGGATTATAGACTGTGACTTACCTTGATTCAGCTTCTATCTGAACTAAATCCTTTTTTTTTTTTAAATATAGTAAAGATAATAATTTTTGATACTACTTTACAAAATTTCTAGGGATAAAAAAAAAATTTCTAGGGATATGGAGGTTGAAATGGTGTCTCTCTTTGTTCTGTGTGGCAGGAACATGTAAGAAATAGGACCTGGGGCCAGAGAACCTGGGTTTAAATTTCTACTCCATTGCTTATTTGCTATGTGATTTTTGTTCAATTTATTTGACAACTCTGTCTGTAATTCAGCTTTTTCATTAGTAAAGTGGAAATGATAATAGTACTTTCTTTTTGCCTATGCACCGCTGGTAAAATGAATCTCTGAAAAATGTTTTTATAAAGCTGTGAGAACTAAATGAGACAATAGCACAAAGTATAGCATACAGTAAAACTCAATCTGTGCTATTATTTTTGGCATTACAAGTCATACTTTAAGAACTTTTACTAACTCATTGGTGTCCCTGGGTGATACGAATGGTTAAATGCTTGACTACTAGCTGAAAGGTTGATGGTTCGAAGCCATCCAGAGGAACCTCAGATGACAGACATGGTGATCTGCTTCCAAAAGGTCACAGCCTTGAAAGCCTTTCAGAGCAGTTCTACTCTGTCTACGTGGGGTCACCATGAGTCAGAATCGACTAGATGGCAACTAACAACAAAAACAACTAATTCATTAAGCTTTTTTATGGAAACTTCCTACATGCCAGTAATATGCTTGCTGCTGAAAATATCAAGATGAATAAGACAGAACACTTTCTGGGAGACTTATGAGGCTAAAGGAAGAGTGAAACCACGTACAAATGATTACAGTGGACTATACTGCTAACCAAAAGGTCAGGAGTTTGAATCCACCAGCTGCTCCTTGGAATCTCTATGGGGCAGCTTTGCTCTGTCCTATAGGAATCTACTCGGTTGCAAAGGGCTTGGTTTTTGGTTTTGGTATAATAACTATGATAAAGGTTTATGCAAAGAACCTAGGAGACAATGTCTCCGTACTATCCCCCACCCATGACTATATTCCCTATCCAGGTTCCCACTTTATTTCACTTCATATCATCATTATTAACATGTTGTATATTTTTTCCATGTATTTGTTTACTGTCTGTGTATACCCACTAGAATGTAAACTCATTGAAGAAAGGGACTTGGTTTAGTTCATTTAGTTTACTGCTGTCCCCATGCCTGACTGTTTGCACACAGCTGTTGTTGAGTCAAGTCCCTTCCACCTCATGGTGACCCTATGTGTTACAGAGTAAGACTGCTGCATGGAGATTTCTTAGCTGGAATCTCAATGGAAGCAGATAATAAGGTCTGCTGGGTGGGTTCAAACCACTAACCTTTGGGTTAGCAGTCAAGTGAAAGCCATTTGTACCACCCAGGGACCTTGGCACATAGTAGGTCCTCAACAAGTATTTATTGAGTGAATGAATTATCAAATGCTCTCCAATTCAACACCAATTTCAACAAATAGCCAAAAGGTTTTCTCCTTCAAGCCCTTCTGTGGTTTTAGAGAATGAGATGTAAGTTGAAACTTCTCAATTTATAACACTAATATAAGAGTTCCAGATGAAGAAATACAGTAAATGCGTATCAATTTTTTAAGACGTCACAAATTTAAGGGAAATAGCCAATTCACTGGATGGGAGCCCACAAGACAGGCCTAATAAGATGAAAATTAAAGGAGGTAAGTTGAAATTCTTACAATTACGGTCAAACTAGGAAATTATAGGACTAGGGAGGCTTTACTTAATAGCAATCAATGGAAAACAAGACCTAGGATATTTAATTGATTGCAAAGATACGATGAGCCAAGGCCACTTGCCGAAGAAAGCTAAGACCAAAATATACTTTCAGTCTGTTTAGTAAAGAACTTGGATTTAACATTCCTAGTCTAGTATTTTTTAGTCTAGTGTATACTGTGAAAAACATTTGAAGATGAATGCTGACTTCTGGTGTCAAAAGTTGACCAGAATCCCAAATGCTCTGGGGATCAGGTCATATAAATATTAAGCAAACTAGGTGTGTCTGGACTGATAAATAGAAGATTCAGGGAAAAACATGATTGCTGCTTTCAAATACTTAAGAACCACTTTAAGAGTTTACTTTTTTCCCTAATAATTTGTATGTTGTCTATCTGTTGCCATACAGATGATTCTGACTCAAATAGCAATGTTTTAGGACAGAGTAGAATAAACCCCACAGGATTTCCAAAGAGTGGCTGGTGGATTCGAACAGCCAATCTTTTGGTTAGCAGTCATAGCTCTGAACCACTATGCCACCAGGGCTCCAATAATTTGTATTATGACACAAAATAGATAACACAGGCACTGTAATCAAATGGAGCTGATTCCAGTTCTAGCACAGACAAGAATTACCTGTGTGACTTTCGTCTCAGGACCTTCAGTTTCCCATTATCTAAAACAAATACAGTTAAACTTACATGATTGCTCAGATGATTTAAAATACTACTGGCTAAGCATGTGGAACAAATTAGATATTCTATAAATGATAATCACTCCCCATGCTTCCCAATGGAAGAAGTAGTACTAAAGGCGTTACAGGAAAACTAAAAAGAAACAAACAAAAAAGGGGTCAAATATGGAATCAGCTAACTCTCAGCCAAGTTCAATATCACTGGGAAAGTTTAAATGGCTAAATGGCCATCCACCAGCATTTTCAAAGGGTCTCATTCAATTTCATTTGTCTAATACCTACTGGGGTCTCTATCAATACAATGAAGTTTGCTCTAGGGAAGTCTAATACAAAATAAGCCCCAAAGAGAAATAAAATGTTTCCGAATAATTATTATCATTGCATCTACAGATTTTATTGAATTTAGAAAAAAAATACTTTCATGTATCAGCATATCTTCATAGATTGGTAGAACAGTCTTGAGAGACAGGATAGACTTTGAATCCCCATTCTGTCATTTAGCATCCTTGAACTTTTAGGCAATTTCTTAATCTTTCTTAGCCGCAATAAGTAAATTAGAGGTGATATCAACTCATAGAGTAATTGAGAGTGAATATTCTGCACTTTGTGAAAAGTCTCGCACATATCAGTCACTCGACAAATAATTATCCTCTCTTATTACTCTCCAGATAAATACCAAATTATGATCACTTTTCTCCTCTTTTCCTTTTTTTTTGTTATTGAGGACCAGAATGCAGTAGTAGCAAAATAAGATTTGAGAAGAAATGTCCAGAGGTGCTTGAAGATAAGAGTAATCAAAATATTAAAAACAAAAACCAAACCATTTGCTGTGGAGTAGATGTTGACTCATGGCAACCCTACGCATGTCAGAGTAGAGCTGTGCTCCATAGGGTTTTCTGTGGCTGATTTTTTTCAGAAGTAGATCTCCAGACCCTTGTTCTGAGGTGCCTCTGGGTAGTCTGCCAATCTTTTTGTGAGTAGCTGAGCATGTTAACCATTTGTGCCATCCAAGGACTCCACTCAATATATAGGTGTGGTGAAAAGAACAATGGGCCAAAGAGGATATAAGGATTGGGTCTATGTCTGCCACTTTTTCCCTGTTGCCTTGATTAAGCCAATTAAATGCTCCCTTTTCCACATAGGACAAATAACAAAAGTTCTCTTATCCAAATATGAGCAAATCACAAGATAAATATGAGTACTGTTATGTACCATTGATCTTATTCAACAAATTTTACATTTTATTTTCAAGATGGCCAAGTATATTATCTGTATGGAATGAACAGAAAGACAATGAAATGAATAGGAAATAATAGGATGTCTATAAAACGGCTACTTCTTCCAGGCAAGAGTGAATTATAATGATCAATATGCTGTCTTTTACAGAACATAAGGAAATAAACACACCATAATTTTAAGTGAGTTAGCTCGCAAAGTGTTATTATACTTTTAATAATAATGTGGATAGTTTTAAGTCTTACTTGCTTGCTAGATTCTAAGCTGTATGAGGGGAGGAAAGGCATCTCTTCTGTTTGTTTCTGTATTTCTAGTCCTGTATGGAAAACATACTCAATAATTAGATGTTGGATGGACAAATAAATGAATCAAATAGGGCAACTAAGAATTTGTACCACAGAGGTACTACTAGCAACCCATTCCCGTCCTCTCTCTCTCATCCCACCCCACTGAGCAGTTGCTATCCTTTCCCTGTGGACCTTTTAAAGTCAATTTTATTTTTCTTGATTGAGCCTTTTAAACAAAAAACTCATAATATTATCCTTGCATCCATAATGGCTGGGAAATCGTAGGGCATCAAGAAGCATATTATGAATGACAGAGCAGGGGACCCAACAATTTCAGACAGGAGAATTGTTGATGCTGACAGCTAGACTTCAGGCAATATCTCGACTTTGATTGTGAGGCATCTCAACTTCAGCACTGAATCATTACGGCCAACTTTCCTACATCTTTTTTTCTGTTACACATGCCTAGACACATACTTACAAGCAAGGGTTACATTCAAAGTATTCGACAATTGCTAGAGCTTAGGCACTAACCAGTCGAAATAGGGGCCATCCATACACCAGCTACAGAAAGGTTCATAAGTCTCTTACATGCTTGCCATTATTTTGTAGATGCTGAATAGTAAATTGGACTGGGGGTTTATATAAGAGGTGCCCAACTGTTACACTGGATGGGGCAGGGAATACCGGAAAGCATGGAGTGGTGACAATGTACTGGGAATATTTCAAAGTCTTACCAATCAGTATGTCTGTGCTGGAACACACTGGCTGAATACCAGCTCTGCTTAGTAACATGTGTTAATAAATAAAGAAACTGGCAAAATGTCATCAAATTTTACACATTGGAATCCTGCCAGTTCTTTTTTGACTACCACAATTTTTAACAATCTCTGCTGACATCCCTTTTCTTGAAGAATGCAGACTGGAAAATGAATGGGGAATTTTAGTATCTGCAGAAATGTGAATGGTATAACTAAGTATTTTACAGAAGCTTGATTTATAGAAGGGGAATGTGAAATTATGTGTGAGATCTAAAATTGCAATCTCTGGGGATCTTTTCTACTTTTCAAAAGAGAGGCAGGGCAGGTCAAAATTTTATTATTTTTGGCAAACGGCCAAAGAAAGTCTTACAATGTGATCTTAACATGTTTGAAAAAATTCTATCAGAACAAAGTTAGAGTGAGATTCTGAGCATACAAGTTGATAATAATAGTTGAGAGTTAATTTCATAAAACAAGAACACCAGATTAATACTTTGCTATGTTGTTCTAAATTGTAGTGTCTTAATTAGCTTTGCATTAGCTTCTATGAATGTCAGAGAGACTCCAAACTCTATTAGAGTCACGCTATAAGGACTTTGTTTCCTAAATTATTCAAATCAGAACTTTACCCAAGATACTTCATATATGATTGCAGATTCATGCAACAGAATCCACTGCTATATAAAAGGGGGTTTAACTCAAGGATTCCAGCATTACCTAATTACTGGTTTACGAGTCCTGGGCTCTTGCTTTTAATTGCATTTGTTGCCATCAAAGAAATTTAGATTAACGAAGTAGAATTATCTACTTCAAATTATATTAAAATGACTTAAAGCAGGTGAATTTGGAACAATAAATCTTTTATGAACACTTTGAATAACCTTTATTCTTGGTGGAAATTTGAATATATGCAAATCCTCATAGATATAGTTAAATATAAAAATTGTATCTTGAATTAAATTATAAATATTTTAACAGTTTAAACCATAATATAAATATATTTATGAAATATGTAAGATTTTTTTGATTGTTAAATAATTCTTTCACAATCTGGTAAACAATAAGTAAACAAACAGAAGCTTTCACAAAATGGGAATAACAATTTTGTTTGAATCTGAACATTCTAAAAGAGTTGAAAACATATGGTATTAAGGACATTTAAAAAAAAAATTCTGACAAAATAAGTTCCTAACAACAACAACAAAAGCCAAACAAATAAAAAAACTCAAAAGAGATAAATCCTGGGCTCTTAGTTTGTTTCCTAACATGAGTATTGAGCTTTTGAGATATGACACTATCAAGATTTATTCCTGAATTTTCTTAGTTAATTGGCTCTTAAACAGACAACTTTTGATTAACTTTTTTTCTTCTCATTCATTAAAAAAAAACTAGATTTTTTTTTTAGACAAAATAATTGCTATTTAACTTCTTCACATAGCCTTAAGAAATTTAAAATCATGTTCCAAATATACATTCTTTATAACTATAAATCTTTATTTTTTTAAACATAAATCTAATGAAAAATGCATAGGATTATTTTTTTCCTTGACTTACTTCTTCAGCAAACTAAAAAACCGTTTGCTATTTCATTCTACAATAACAACAGCACAATGAATTTGTAAATCATAGTAAAAAATGGGTAATTATATGGCAACAGAACCTGTCTAACAATAAACCAAACTTGCCTCTTTTCCAGATAAGGTGTCATGTTGATTTGAGAGGTAAATAGGAAAAATGTTTTCTCCCAATTGAATCTTCTGATTCACTGGGGATATGAAATCATCGGTTGGAATTATAGTTGGGAGGGAAATTGATCCAATGTCCAGTTTGCGTTGCCTATTTCATGTTTGGAAACCCTGGTGGAGTAGTGGTTAAGTGCTATGGCTGTCGACCATAGGGTCGGCAGTTCGAATCCACCAGATGCTCCTTGGAAACTCTATGGGGCAGTTCTACTCTGTCCTTAGGGTCACTATGAGTCGGAATCGACTCGACCACACTGGGTTTGGTTTGGTTTTGGTATTTCATGTTTAAGGAATATAGTCTCATATCAACAATAAACCCACTGAAAAACCAAACTCATTGCCATCAAGTCGATTTCAACTTCTAGTGACCCTATGGGACAGAGTAGAACCGCCCCATATCAACAATAGCTCTTATTTTTAATTCTACATGCCTGTGAATTTCAGCACTTTCTTTCATATTCTAGATTTTGGGAAGCCCACATTCCCTAGCTTGTTTGTGAGTTTTTTGGTTGCCCCTCAATCTTTTTAAATTTATTGCTAATAGATTTTCTGAATGCCCCACCCCACTAAAACTGATCTTCTTAACTGCTCTTGCCAACTCCTACCCACACCCAATGGAATAAGGTATACCTTTTATACCAAAACCAAAACCAAACCCACTGTGGTTGAGTTGATTCTGACTCATAGCGACCCTATAGGACAGAGTAGAACTGCCCATAGAGTTTCCAAGGAGCACCTGGTGGATTTGAACTGCCAACCTTTTGATTAGCAGCTGTAGCTCTAACTACACCACCAGGGTTTCCAGAATAAGGTATATCATTTCTAATTTTTTGCCAATAATATCCCCAGAAAAAATGGATCAAGATCGGAGGTGTTCATTAAATTCTACAATATCTTCAATATCCTCTTTCACTAAGGTTTCTGGTCTACTTGTGTGGCATTTATAATGCTAAGCTCTTATATCAAGTATTTTACCACCTGGAATAAAAGCCACTTGAGAGGGGAATTAAGTTACAAATTTTGCATCACAGTATTCTTATATCAAAGTGCAAGGACATAAAAAAAAAAAAAAAGTTGCCATAGAGTGGATTCCACTTCTAGTGACCTTACAGGACAGAACAGAACCACCCCATAGGGTTTCCAAGGAGTGGCTGGTGAATTCAAACTGCTGACCTTTTGGTTAGCAGCCAAGCTCTTAACCACTAGAGCATTAGAGCTCAGAGGGTGATTAATAAAACTTGGTTTTTTTTCATACATAAGTTTCTCCGTCCTTTTCTATATAACAATGGTAATAAAGAGTAAAGGATGGAAACAGTTGAAATTCTTCTGGTTTATAAACATTCAGGATGCCTTCCATTATTAAATGCGTTTTTACAAAATTACTTTGAATAACAATTTCAATAACAAAAAAAAAAAGAAAAGGAAGAAGACACTAGTGCTTTTTTCCCACTTTTGGTAGTCACTGGTGTAGATCACCATTATTTCTGATTCTGCTTTCCAGTCACATGGTAGGATTGCATTTGCTGGCCATCGTGGTAAGGATCTGGATCTTGGATTGTGAACTGAGATCACCACTTTGTTCATAAAAAGTAATTAAGTAATTTCCAAGACAGGTTACGTTTGAATGTTGTCGTTTGTTCTATCAAGTCAATTCTGACTCATGGAGACCACATGTGTTCACAGTACAACTGCTCTATAGGGTTTTCAAGACTGTGACGTTTCAAAAACAGATCACTTGGCCTGTCTTCCCAGACCCATCTGAGTTGGTTTGACCCACTAGCCTTTTGGCTAGTAGTCAAGCACTTAACTGTTTGCACCACTCAGGAGCTCCTACATTTGAATAGTGACACAAAAATTCATATAAGTTACCAATCTTAATGTAAAATGTACATAAAAACCCATTGCCATTAAGACAATTCTGACTCACGGCAAACATATAGGACAGAGTAGAACTGCCTCATAGGGTTTCCAAGGAGTGGCTGGTGGATTTGAACTACTGACCTTCTGGTTAACAGCCAAGCTCTTAACCACTTCACCACCAGGTCTCTGTAAAGTGTGCATAGCGATAGCCAAATTGTCTGTTACTCAATTGTTTTGCTTTTAATCAAAATAACTATTACATGGCCCATTTTTGTATACCTCTAGTTTTTTTACTGTCCTTAGTGTAGTATTTGTACTTTACATTATCTTATTTAATCATCTCAACCACCTAAAATGATTTGTTTTTCTCCATTTACACATGGTAAACCTGAGGCCCATACAGATTAAGTAAACTGTTAAAGGGCACACAGCCAGTAAGTGGCAGAGTCAGTATTTGACGATAGAAAGCTGTTTGTCTCTCAAGCCTGTATTTATCTCATTGTGTCACAATGAAGTGAATTCAATGTCAAGGTAATTAAACGTGTGGCAATAATAGTAAGGTATTTATTGTTACAGCTGACACCGTGTAACTATTCTGTGCCAGGGACTTGGCTAAAATATTTTTACTTGGTATTTAATCCTCCCCAAACTCCAATATTACTGTCACCATTTTCAGATGAAAAAACTAAGGCACAGAGAGGTCAGATCACTTGCCCTAATCTTGCATGTCTATAAAGTATGAGTGTTGCGATTGAACCCAAGGCAGACAGAAGCTGGAGGCCATAGAATGTTTGTGAGTGAATTTAAGATTCTGGGTACACACACAAAGGAGGAAAGGTCTGAGCAATTGCTTAGTAGTTTTTTTTTTTTTTAATTTGCACCAGTAAGTGGTGATAGGTAGCTATCTCAATATTCCGCTATACTTTCCCTGTCCAGATAGTAACATAACTATAATGTAATCTGTACTGAAACATAGTTATTACTATACAATCAATTAATTATGCAGAACTCAATTCGGAAACATTCTTTTGGCCCAAGTGGGTGACGTTCTGTTTCTACTGTAAAGATTTTATTTAAGAAAATATTCTGGGCTCAGAAAAGAAAAAAGAAGAGGAGATGGGTAGAGATTCTTAAGAGATGGTTAAAACAGACTCTTCAGAGTACTAATTCTTAGGTATGAGGGGAAGTTGAAAAAGCAAAAACAAGTTAAAAAAAAGTGGATGAGCCCAAAAGCAAAGCAAAAAAAAAAAAAAAAAGTTTATTTCAGTCATTTTAAGCTGTACTGGCATTGATGGTCAACAATAAGCGGATATGCAGAGGACACAGCCGACCGCATGAAGTCTACCTCATGGTGCCTGCCATCTCATTTGGATCTCATGCAATGCTTCAATTCAAAAGGTTCCGTCCAAACTTGTAGCTCCTGTTACTTTTCAGAGCACTGACTCCATACTGACAAACTTACTACATTGTGATTTGACCATTGTTAAATGAGATCAGCTTTGTGATTTATATGTGGGGAAACCAACCCTTTATTTTAGCAAGAAAATATTTCTAAAATATTGGTATTTATCTGTGTTGTTGAAGGACTACAAATGTTTTTTTCTTATGGTAAATACTTTTTATGCATTCAGATCTAAATAAAAACAATGAAATAAATAAAATTTGAAAAAGTATTGCTTTATAACCGTTTTTATTGGTTAGAATGATCTTGAAGATCACCTAAGTTAAAGTGCAATCCAGCTATATTGATCTACTTGATATGTTAAAGTATGGAATTGCATAAACACCATTTTCATTGCTATTATTTAAATTCAAACAAGGCTAGGTTTATAATAAAATGTTATAATATAAAGTTCTTGTGTAATGCAAATAATCTATAAAATTTTTTACTATGACTTCACCATTCTAATTTTAATGAAACAATAGTAAAACATTTTCTATGTTCTTAATTTTATATACAAATGTTTCTGCTAAAAAAAAAAAAAAACCCTGATTTTCTCACAATAGATGAAAATCTAAGTGATCTATTTCTTCAGAAGACTCCATCAATATCTATAGATTAATGTTACAACCAAAAATCAATATGAGCAAATTATTTCACCCCCAGATTAGTGTTAGTGTTTTAATTGTACAACAGTACAATAATTACTTAAAACAATATTTCCTATGTTTCATGGTGGTTTTAATTGGAATTGCATTTATTTCAAAAGAAGCAAGCAACACAACCACAGCCAATTTCATGATTAAAAAAAAATATATGGTCAGGAGTAAAGAATATGAAAATATCAAAAAATGATGAACTGATGACACATGTACAAAGTGTTCTTACGAGTAAGAATCATGAAGCAAAAAAGAAAAAAGTCTTAATATGTAAAAGTCATAAACAATCACTGTCCAATGTTTTGTCTGAACCCAGTATTTACTCTATTTAAGATGAAACCCCAGATTAGAGTGCACTAACTACAAAGTCAAAGTTAATTAGTCTTAACTAACAGACAAGTGGTAAACTGCTTGAGGTCAGCTCCACCTTCAAGAAAGTGGACATTAGTGAGAGGTTTTAAAGCACTGTCTGTTTTTATAGGCAGTGCAGGGAAAGGCTAAGCCAATAAAATGTGATGGTTTCATTCTATATTTTAATAGCAACCTCCAAAAGACAGAACACTTCCCTGTGATTTGGAGGCAAAGCCTTGTACCAAGTTAAAAATGATATGTGAACAAAGAGAGTTACTGTCATTTGACTTTGATCCTGAGCACGGAACTTAACAAGTTAATAGCAATCAAACACATACCAACCATTGGCTTTTCTGGGCAGGACCACTCATGTCTTGTGCTACAAAGAGTCCCAAAGGGCTACAAGAAGACTCCCTCAGTTTACCCAGCTGATAAATCATAGAGGCTCACATGGGTCTTGGGAGGGAGAAAGAACCACAAATCTAAGAATCTTGGGATGTTATTGGGAAATGTTAGGCTTGCGCAGCTGTAGCCAATTACGGCTTCATTTTCTCTCCACTCGTCTTTGGTTGCATGCCATAACTGCACGGGGCATTGAGGTTTATGGCTCTAAAATAGCCTTGTCATTTTGTGAAGCCTAACAGAACAAAGAGGTTTGATAAATGGTTAAAAAAAAAAAAAAAAAAAGGTGTTCCTTAGGAAGCTGCTGCAATCAGTTTCGTTTTTTGTTGTTTTCAAAATCCCCCTCAAATGCCTGCTTAGCAGGTCAATATTGATGGCACAAAATTTATGAGAAAAATTAAAAGCTGAAAAAATGTTTTGCTTTGTTTGCAAGGTGTTTGGCTTCATACTTTGGTAAATTAAATTCAATAAATTATGTATTCTGTTTATCTTAGAATGAACACTTACATGGAAGACCAGAGCAAAAATGTTATAAATGGATCAGGAGGAAGATACGGACTCCAACTCTCAATAGCTTCAAAGTTTTCATTTCAGACCCAGCAAGAAGCACTGATGATTTGTTTTATTGCCGTATTTATCATTTATGTCATCACTTAATATACAAGGAAAAAAGTTATGGAATAATGTACATATCATGTGTTTCAGTGCCAGTAGGCCCATCAGCTGATACACACTATTGACCACTTAGAGTGAGTGGAGAGGTCTATTAAAGAATATACAAACACTTTATAAGCTCCATTATTTAACTTATTGTGAAGTTTACCTATCTAAACAAATTTCAGTTTATTGAAAAAGAAATCATGTGGAATTCTGGAAATCAGTGGCTTGAAAAAATTCTACTAATTTGCAGCAGACTACGGTAGCAACAGGGTATTTTTCTTTCCACTGGTATTCAAGGTAATTGCAGCAGCAATGGGATTCAGACTCTTCCACATGAAATTTGTCTTCCATCCAATCAGCGCAAACAACTAATGCACCTCAAGGTATGTTATATCCTACCCACTTCCCAATAAAGTCAGCGGTGTCTAATCAGACACCTATTGTTAGAAGAGTATCTGAAATCGATACAATCATCACACTGACCCAAAGTTGTCAGTTATCTTACATCTTTAGTTTCTTCTTTCTCTTCTCTCAGAATTTATAAATTCAGTTAATATTGTAATATTAACTACAAAGTTTAGAAAGTCATTGTAGAAATCATAGGTTTTTCAAATTATTTGCAAATATAATTTTTAAAAAATGCTTCAAATACTTTTTTTTTTAATTTGGTACTTAACACTCTGACAAATACTATGTGCCTTTCGAAGAAAACTAGTTTTAATTTAATCTGACACATACTATCTGTTTTTTTTAAAGCACTATATAAAGCCTATGCTATAGTCTAAAATGGAAACCCTGGTGGCATAGTGGTTAGGAGCTACGGCTGCTAACCAAAAACGTCGACAACTGGAATCCACCAGGCCCTCCTTGGAAACACTATGAGGCAGTTCTACTCTGTCCTATAAGGTCATATTATGACTTAAAGATTTCTGGAAGTTCAATTTTATTTCTATTATATTCCTTATGTATACATGCATGCAAAGCAAAAATCTACCAGGTTTAAAATTGCTATAAAAATTTATCATTATTACAATAAATCCTTAAAAAAATCTTTTTTTTTTTTTTTTTAACTTTAAACTACTTAGACATTTCAAATGAGTAGATTATAAACTTCTTAAGGGCAGGGCCCAGAATTTTTTATTCTATGCAATCAGAACCCTAAATACGCTGGATATTTTGACATTATGCTACATAGTAGAAGAATAAGACTCTAATGTTAAGCAAGCATTTCCTTTATTGCCACTTACCTCCACAAAGTTTGTGTTTGTTTACTCACAGTTTAGTGGTATCAGTTCCTTAAAAGCCAGATGATCCCTAGACATTGGTTGTAATAAATTAATAGATTACAAGCTGAACACCACTGGTCCTACCATAAAAAACCATAGTAATAAAAAAAAAAAAATAGTAATAGGAGTGTTAAAATACTCATTCCCCTGGTTGTTCTTTGGCAGTGTGTATGAATTCTTTTCATTCACATTTCAATCTCTATCCAATTTATTTTTCTATGTTATCAGAATAGTAGTTGTAGTACAACAATTATGTCAATGTGCTACAGGATGGTTAGAGTTACAAAGCAGAGTCCCTGGGTGGTGCGTATGGTTAACACTACGCTACTGCTCAAAAAGTTGTTGGTTCAAACCTACACAGAGGCAAGATGGAAGAAAGTCCTGGCAATCTGCTTTCCAAAGGTCACAGCCTTGAAAACCCTATGGAGCACAGTTATGTTCTAAAACACATGAGGTCACAATGAGTAGGAATTGACTCCATGGTAAATTTTCTGGGTTCTTTTCTTTTTTTCTTTTTAATATAGTCATAAGACAGTATTTTCTTAGAATCTCTCTTACCAAAATCACACAGCACATAGTGGTTTAGGAGCTAGGAAACCACATGCAAATAACCAGGATATAGTTCCTAATAATATACTTAATGAAATAGATCAAGTTCCATATAATATTGAGAACTCAAACATAAAAGTTTAAAACAAGATACAGGCCAGGAAGGTCAACTTTACAGGAAAACAAAGTTTATTTTTACTAGTCTTATTGAGAGAAGAATGCATGAAATTTTTGAATTCTCATCTCCCAGCAAAATGTGACTAAGTGCAGTTAACATTGTAAGCCTATTTACAATAAACAATTTATCAAGAAAAGATAATGAAGCTAATGTGTAACTTAAGTATATAAATGCAAATGTGTTTTTATTACACTCATAAACCGTGGCACAAATGGAAAGATAATTACCATTTCTCAGATTCTGACTTCTCCACCCTCAACTCCAGTTGTTGTTTGTTATAAAAGCAGTTGCTAAGAATGTATGTGCATGTGCTTGTGTGTGTGTATATATATATACACACACATACATATGTCAATGACATGGGAAGCAGATGCCACCCATAAGATAAATGATGTCATTGTCATTTGATCTCCTAGGCCATAAACAGCAATACAATTAGGTTATTACCAACTAAGGCTATGTACATGTGACAAAATTGTTTCATAAAGAGAATGTTTGGAACACCTGTTTACAGAGCTGCTATTAATATTTATATATCCATGTAGAAAATGATATGTAAGCAGATGGATAAAATTTAAAACTCTATCAAAGCACAATTTCTTTAATTGCTCTGAATAAAACATTCCTGCAGTTGGTGGAGATGCAATTAGTTATGTGCTATATTCATTACCATTTTCCAGTGTCATGGTTTTCATAATTAGGAAAACTGAGAAGGGTATTCATCATAACATCAGTGGTTGGTACAAAATTCAACTTCTGAATCTTCAATGGTAGTTGTAGAGATTTGAAATAAACTCAACAACAAAATATTTAGCAAATGATGTCCCTCTAATTTCTCATGGTATTAATATATGGATGGGCAAAATCAACCCTGAAAAATATATGTTAATTGGACCTAAAAATTTGAATCTAATATCTTGAGAAATTTGTTTCTTTTTAACCAGATCGTTCTACATTATGTTCATGTTTTTGTTAGGGGCTGTCGAGGTAGTTCCAAACCATAGATAGCCTATGTACGGAAGGACAAGACACTGTGGCTTCCTGAACCATCCTCACAATCTTTGCTATGCTTAAGCCCATTGTTGCAGCCACTGTGTCAGTTCATCTCATTGAGGGTCTTCCTCTCTTTCACTGACCCTCAACATTACCAAGCATGATGTCCTGCTCCAGGGACTGATGCCTCTGGATAATGTGTCCAAAGTACTTGAGACAAAGTCTTGCTATCCTCAGTTCTAAGGAGCATTCTCGCTGTACTTCTTTCAAGACAGATTTGTTGGTTCTTTTGGCAGTTCATGATATATTCAATATTGATCACCAACACCATAATTCAAAGGCATCAATTCTTCTTCAGCCTTCCTTACTCATTGTCTAGCTTTTGCATGCATATGAGGTGATTGAAAACACCACGTCTTGGGTCAGGTGCATCTTAGTTCTCAAAGTGACATCTTTGCTTTCTAAAATTTTAAAGAGGTGTTTTGCAGAAGATTTACTCAATGCAATGCGTCATTTGATTTCTTGACTGCTGCTTCCAGGGGTGTTGACTGTGGATTGAAGTAAAATGAAATCCTTGACTATTTCAATGTTTTCTCTGTTTATCATGATGTTGCTTATTGGTCCACTTGTGAGGATTTTTGTTTACTTTATTTTGAGGTATGATCCAAACTGAAGACTGTAGTCTTTGATCTTCATCAATAAGTGCTTCAAGTCCTCTTCACTTTCAGCAAACAAGGTTGTATCACCTGCATAACTCAGGTTGTTACGTAGTCTTTCTCTAATCCTGTTGCCACATTCTTCTTCATGTAGTTCAGCTTCTCAGATTATTTTCTTAGCATAGAGATTGAATAAGTATGGTGAAAGGATACAACCCTGACACACACCTTTCCTGATTTTAACCCATGCAGTATCTCATTCTCTTCAACCTACTGTCTCACAGTCTATGTACAGGCTCTACTTGTGCACAATTAAGTGTTTTGGAATTTCCATTCTCTGCAATGTTATCCATAATTTGTTATCTTCCACATGGTCGAATACCTTTGCATAATCAATAAAATACAAGTAAACATCTTTTTGGTATTCTCTGCTTTCAGCCAAGATCCATCTGACATCAGCAATGATATCCTTTGTTCCATCATCTCTTCTAAATCCCACTTGAATTTCTAGCAGTTCCTTGTCGATATACTGCTGCAGCCACTTTTGAAAGATCTTCAGCAAAATTTTACTTGTGTGTGATATTAATGATGTCATGTGACAAATTCTACATTTTGCTGGATCACCTTTCTTTGGAATGGGCACAAATATCTATCTCTTCCAGTTGGTTGGCCTTCCAAATTTCTTGGAATAGATGAGTGAGTACCTTCTGCATGGCATCTGTTTGTTGAAACATCTCAATTAGTGTTCTGTCAAGTTCTGGACCCTTGTTTCTCAGCAATGCCTTCAGTGCAGCTTGGACTTCTTCCTTAAATACCATTGGTCCTTGATCATATGCTATTTCCTAAGATGGTTAAAGGTCCACAAATTCTTTTTGGAACAGTAGCACTGTCTATCCATTCTGTCTTCTTTTGATGCTTCCTGTGTCGTTCAGTAATTTGCCCATAGAATCCTCCAATATCACAACTCGAAGCTTGAATTTTTCTTCATTTCTTTCAGCTTTAGAAATGCAGAGCACATTCATTCCTTTTGATTTTCTAACTCCAGGTTTTTGCACATTTCATTACTATGTTTTATATTCTCCAGCTGCCCTTTGAATCTTCTATTCAACTCTTTTACTTCATCAGTTCGTGCATTTGATTTAGCTGCTCCATATTCAAGAGCAGGTTTCAGAGTCCTTTCAGACCATGAAATATCCAATATCTAAAATATTCCAAAATACGACCTTGAGTATATTCCACCTGAATTTAGAGACCTTGTTCAAGAATAAATTTTGATGCATTGAACATTAATGACCAAAGATCAGAGGAGTTGAGGAAGGGCATTATTTCCATAGGCTCTAAATTATATAGTCTTTGGTTACTGGCAGAATGAAAATATAACCATGTAATAGTGTGATTAAGGTCATCAATTTAACTTTTTGGAAACTTTCTAACCATTTATACTTTTAAAAATTAACTTTGAATTTAGCCATGTTTTAGTTATCAGACATCAGTAAAATTGCAATGTTAAAATCAATATAGTCAATCTTCATTATATAATCGTAGAATCAATCTTCATTATAATCTCTTTCTGTAACAACAAATCAAAGTTAAAGAGCATAAAAGGAAGAATATAATGCAGAAGAAAATACAGTACATATGTAAATGATGATTGCAACACAGAAAAACAATGGACCTGATATGCAGCTAGAAGAGCTGGCTTAAAATTATTTAAAAAATTAATATGACAAAATTTTGTCAAATTTGATAAAAGAGAGAACTCGTAACTTGAAAAACTTAGGAAATGTAACAGGCTGTAACATGTGTTGAAGTGATTGTTTTATTAAAGAGTATTATAGAGAAAAAGTTAGAATTATTCTGAAAATGTGCAAAAATATTTTACAATATCTTGGAATCTGTGAAATTAAATCACAAATTGTAGAAAGTATTAATAGTCTCTGACACTGTGGAAGGCATTGAAAAATAGTCATTTAAAATAGTTTTTTCATCTAGATGGATTTTTTTTTTACCATTCTTAAAATTTTCCAAGAAAAAATTTATTTCTGTTAAGTTACCTTAACAAATGTTCATCGGTGCTTATGTGCTGTATTGCTCATTTCACTTAGTAGAAGTGATTTTGACCTGAATAAAGCTTTAAGAAACATTCCAAGGAGGAGTCATTCAAAGCTTCTCATGGATTACATTCTTTTCATTCTGCTACCCCAAAATAAATCGATTATATGTAAGGAAATCCTAGAAAACCAATGAAAATAACCTTAGAATTTACAAAACGATGATTGAATATAAGATGAATAAAATTCGATATGATTTTATGTTTATAAATATCATGAGAAAAATATTACACCATGAAAGTAAAAAATGCCTAAAATACTATAAATGTGTCTAAAAAGAAATATGTGGCATAGATACATAAATATATGAAATATTAAGTATAGTTAAAAATAAAAATATAAATGCATATTTGAGTATGTGGAGAAATAACTTCAAAGTGGTAGTACACGTATTTTATGGTACATGAACAGCAAATACCATAAATTCAGAAGGAGCATAAGGAGGTAAGTGGAACTGACAAGAGATACTTTTGAAATTGTTAATTTTATAGACAAGCGACCTGAAATAATGCTGGGGAGGTAAGTGGTGGCTATAATAAAAACTTATATTTATTTCACGAGCAATGGAGCTCATTGAAGAATTTGAAATGGGGGTGGAATGGATAGATTTTTAATTTTTAAAATGATTGCTCTGCTGTATAAAGAAGGCATGGAGAGAAATACAACTGAAGGCAAAGAGGTCGATTAGGATGCCTTTTCAATTTTTAAAGAGAAAAATGATAGTGCTTTGAACTAGGGGGTTGGAGTGGAGATTGAGAAAAGGAGGTATTTATAAATTTAAAAGGCAGAATCTATAGGATTTGACAGTTGACTGGTGAGAGAGTGGGTGGATGAGAATGACTCTCACTTTTCTGATTAAGTATTTGGTAGTAGCTCTATTGGATAAAATTAGGGAAAGGAAAAACTCAGTTTAGTTTTGGATATGCTGTTTGTTACATTTGTGAAATATCCAAGCAAAGAGTTAAGTAAGCAATTAGATATATTATCTTGGTAACCCAGCCTGAAAGTAAGTTTCAGGATTAACCAGTGCAGAAAATATTTGAATTCATGAGTATGGTCCTGCTCACCTATGGGGATAATGCAAATAAAGAAGAAAGGGATAGCAATTATCAAATCCTGAGTACTCTTCCATGGAGAGAAAGAGGTGCCAGAAAAATAGCCAGACACTGGACAGCCAATGACCTACAGGTGATGAATATTTCAAAAAAGAGGAAAGGGATTGATTCTGAGAAATATGGCTGAATCATCAAGTAAGATTAGGAATGAAAGCTATCCATTACTTAATGCAGCATGAAGGTCATTATTGGGGCTATTAGTAAGGTGTCTTAGTCATCTAGTGCTGCTATAAGAGAAATACCAAAAGTGGACGGCTTTAACAAAGAAAAATTTATTCTCTCACAGTGTAGTAGGCTACAGGTCCAAATTCAGGGAATCAACTCCAGGGAAAGTCTTTTCTCTATGTCAGCTCTGGAAGAAGGTCCTACTTGTCAGAAAGTTGCAATTATTGTCAATAAAATTCAGAAAAGAATCATGGAAATGAGTGGTCAAGGTATTAAAAAAAATAAAAAGGTGTTACTGGACACAAAATCACTGGATAAAGGAAGGTCAAGGAACTGAGAGGCCATAGTATTAGAACAATCATCTATATGAATAGTGGAACCAGCAAGACTTGTGGCAAGAGCAGTACTGAAGAGAATAAGAGTGAGCCGAGTGTTAAATCTTTGAGAAATTAAGGGAAATGACCCAGAATTGACTCAACAGCAAATTTTTAATCCTTACTGAAGTCTGTGGCCTTTGATCTTCATCAGTAAGTGCTTCAAGTTCTCTTCACTTTCAGCAAGCAGGGTTGTGTCATCTGCATAATGCAGGTTGTTAACGAGTCTTCTTCCAATCCTGATGCGGTGATCTTCTTCATATAGTCCAGTTTCTCGGATTATTTGCTCAGCATACAGATTGAATAAGTATGGTGAAAGGATACAATGCTCATGCGCACATTTCCCCTGATTTTAAAAAACACAGTACCCTCTTATCCTGTTTGAAAGACTGCCTTTTGGTATAAGTACAGGTTAGTCATGAGCACAATTGTTATGTAATTCCCATTCTTCGCAATGTTATCCATAATTTGTTATGATTCACACAGTCGAATACCTTTGCGTAGACAACAAAACACAGGTAAACATCTTTTTGATATTCTCTGCTTTCATCCATGATCCATCTGACATCAGCAATGAAATCCCTTGTCCCTTGTCCCCTTCTGAATCCAGCTGGAATTTCTGGTAGTTCCTTTTCTATGTACTGCTGCAGCTGCTTTTGAATGATCTTCTGCAACATTTTACTTGTGTGTGATATTAATGATATTGTTAATCTTTGCATTCTGTTGGATCACTTTTCTTTGGAATGGGTACAAATATGGATCTCTTCCAGTCGGTTGACCAGGTGGAACTCGAAAAAGGAAGTGAAAAACTGAAGCAACTAACTTAATACTGAAACAAGATAGAGCTGTCTTTAAATAGTAAGAAAACCTTCTTTTCAAAACTGTCTCCACCCCTCCACCTCCTGACATGGCAGCTTCAGCTTCAGCAGAGTCAGACCACAGTTCCATTCTTAGAGAGGAACTTGATCTCTGTATTTGGAGTGAGCAGGGTAGGCTTTGCTGGTGGACTGTTTAGTGTACCTCTTCTTATCTGTCTGGGAGCTGGCTGAAACACTGAAGACTAGACCTAGCACGAATCTGGAATATCACATACACTCTCAGAGCTAACACACTGTAATATTCTAATGTCCCAGCTTCAACAATGACAACAATAAATCACAAGGTTTGCAAAGAAACTGGAATTGATGGCCCATTCAAAAGAACAAGACAAAAAAAAAATAAATTTTCTCTATAGAAATTCAGATAATGGACAAAGGAGCTTAAACAATAGTATTAAATATGCTCAAAGAACTGAAGAAAACACAGACAAAAAAATCAAGAAAATCATGAAAATGATACATGAACAAAACAAGAATATCAAGAGATAGACACTATAAAAATGAACCGAGCAGAATTATTGCAGCTGAGAATTACAGTAAAGGATATAAAAATTCAATGTAGGAGATCAACAGAAGATTTGAGGTGGCAGAATAAAGAATCAGTGAACTAGAGGTTAAGACAATTGAAGTTATTGAGTCTGAAGAGCAAAAAGAAAGAAAAGGGATGAAGAAAATTGAGTAAAAACTAATGGAAATGTGGGACACTCCATTTATGGAAATCCCAGAAGAAGAAGAAAGAGAAAAAGGGAAAGAAAGAATATTTGAAGAAATAATTGCAGAAAATTTTCCAAGTTTGATAAAGATGTTTATATTTAGATATGAATCTTAAAAACTCAAGAAGCTCAATGAACTCTAAGTAGGATAACCCCCAAAAGAGCCACACTTACACACATTACAGCCAAACTCTCGAAAACCAAAAATGAAGAGAGATCCCTAAAAACAGCAAGAGAGAAGTAATTTGTCACATACAAGGAAGATTAAGTATAGGTTTCTTCTCAGATTCTTGGAGCCAACAGACCTTCGAATGTCCTATTTAAAGTGTTGAAAGAAAAATATTGTAAAACAAGAATTCTATATCTGGCAAAACTGTCTTTCAAAAATAAAGGCAAAATTAAGACATTCTCAGAAAAATAAAAGATGACTGAGTTCATGAAAACTAGACCTGCCCTATAAGAAATGCTAATGGGAGTTTAGATAGAACTGAAAGGTTACTAGACAATAACTCAGAGCTGTACATAGAAAAGAAAGATCTCCAATAATGGTAATCTCATGGGCAAATATGATGGTCAGTTTTATGAAATTGTTTATAACTTTAGCAGTTATGTCCTACATAATTCCAGAATATGTGAATTATTCTCCAGGATATACCACATGCTAAGTTACAAAACAAGTCTCAATAAATTTAAAAGATTGAAATCGTTCAGAGTATCTTCTAAGATCACAATGGAATGACACTAGAAATAAATAACCGAAGAAAAACTAGAAAGTACACAAATATGTGGAAATTACACAGTATTAAACAACCAATCGATCAAAGGAGAAATCAGAAAATACTTAGAGTCCAATGAAAGTGAAAGCACAACATGCAAAAAGTTATGGGACACAGTAAGCAAGTGCTCTGTGGGAAATTTATAGTGGTAAACATATACACTAAAAAAAATTTAAAAAGAGAAAGATCTCAAATCAACAGATGAACATATAAACTAAAGGTGGTTTATCCATACAGTGGAATATTACTTATTAATAAAGAGAAATGAAATTCTGGTACATGCTATGACATGGATAAGCTTTGAAAACATGCTGAATTAAATAAGTCAGACATGAAAGACATACATTGTATGTTCCAACTGACATGAAATACCTAGAATAGGCAAAAGCATAGAGACCAAAGTCTATTAGTGGTTACCAGGGGCAGGTGGGAAGAGGAAATGAGGAGTTATTATTTATGGGATCCTTAGCTTCTGTTAAGAAGCCGTTGTAGTGCAGTGGTTAAACAATTGGCTGCTATCCGAAAGGTCGGCTGTTCAAATCCACCAGCCGTTTCTCAGGAGGAGGATGTGTCAGTCTGCTTCCACGAAGATTTACAACCTTGGAAACCATAACAGGCAGTTCTACTCTGTCCTGTAGGGTAGGTATGAGTTGAAATTGACTCAATGGCAATGGGTTTGTTTTGTTGTTGTTTTATTCTGTTAAGGAAGATGAAAAAATGTGGAAATGAATAGTAGTGATGGTGAACATAATCAATATCACTGAATTGTAAAACATAAAAAATTGTTGAAATGGGAAATGTTATTTTATATGTATTTAACCACAATGAAATTGAGAGAGAAGGTTCAGATGTAAGAGGGTAGGTAGATGTAGTAGTGGAAGCATATGATATTCACTTGAAATTGATTCACTTTTCTAAGTGACTTGAAAAGCAAGATAAAGAATTGAGCAAGAGAAAGGGGAGAAAGTATTGGAGTTTTGAAGAGGGAAGAAGAGGTAGAAATAATTGTTTTGGAGAGAGAGAGAAAGAAGTAGGAAATACTGCTTGATTTTCAAACAGCATACAGGCTACTTATGTTTAGTTGATATGAATTTAAAATAAGACCCGACAGTGTGTGTGTGTGTGTGTGTGTGTGTGTGTTTCTCCATCCATATTCAAGTGTGAGATGAATGAACAGAGCATGTAAAAAACAGTGGTTTAACCAAGCGGAAATATTTAAAAAAAAAAAAAGAAGCAAAGTTTTGGTGCTAATGCAAAGTAGTAATTTTAATGATTGGCCTTGAAATTTAAGCTTGATAAGAGTTGAGACGCTGGTGGCATAGTGATTAAGAGCTATGGCTGCTAATCAAAAGGTCGGCAGTTCAAATCCGCCAGGCACTCCTTGGAAAGCCTATGGGACAGTTCTGCTCTGTCGTATAGGGTCGCTATGAGTCGGAATCAACTCGACGGCAATGGGTTTGGTTTTTGGGTAAGAGTTGAGACGTGGGGGAGGGGGACAGTCGCATCAGCGGATTGTAGGTCTTGGTGGAATAAAATGAGAATTAAAAAAAAATTATGAGCTGTGAAGATAGTAGCTGATGGAGGTAGAGTAAAAAAAAAGATACTTAAAAATTGAGATTTTAAGAAGGTTGCAATTATTGTCAATAAAATTCAGAAAAGAATCGTGGAAATGAGTGGCTGAGGTATTACTGAAGACAATATCAGTGGATAAGAAGAGGTTAAGAAACTGAGAGCCCATAGTATTAAAACAATCATCTATACGGATAGTGGAATCAGCAAGACTTGTGACAAGAGTAGTATTGAAGAGAATGAGAGTGTGCTGAGTGTTAAATCCTTGAGAAATTAAGGGAAATGACCCAGAATTCTGTAGATGATTACAAAAGAAAGGATTGTGGGTGAAGTAATGTGATGACATGAGATTCAAGTTTGAAGCTGTTAAGGAGCAGAGAGGAATAATGATCTGAAATCAGTATTAAGGAACAAGGACACCTCTACCACCTAAGGGTATGAGATATATGGGAAGAAGACAACCACCACTTGACAGGGTTGTAGGAGAATCAGTGTCTTCATGGGAGAGCATTTTCTTTAGAACAAAAAAGACGAAGAGGCTTCAATAAAAGAAGTTGAATGGCTCTTTAACAATAATTTGGAAACTTTCACTATTTGAAAAAATATAGTTGGATACATATCTTTTGCTACATAGGCAAACCAATTCCATAGAAATCAAATTATTGAATGAAAAAAATTCCAAAAAATATAAACATGGGTTAATATTTAAGTGACGTTTGTGTTAGTAAGAACTGTCCACCATAAAATCAAAGGAAATAACCTCATGAAAAACATTTTAATTAAAAACAAAAAAATCTGGAACAAATATTTACCACCAGTATGGCAATGGATTAACATCCTTAATATATAGAGGACACTTATAAGTCCATAGAAATTAAAAGACTGTCATAAAATAAAAAAAAAAAAAATGGCCATCAAGTCAATTATAACTTATAGTGACCCTAGAGGACAGAGTAGAACTGCCCCATAGGGTTTCCAAGGAGCACCTGGTGGATTCAAACTGCTAACATTTTGGTTAGCAGCTAAGCTCTTAACCACTGTGTCACCAGGGGTCCCTGGAGCACACCAACTGTCTTAATTTCTTAGTGCTGACATAACAGAAATATCACAAGTGGGTGGATTTAACAAATAGAAATTTATTTTCTCACAGTTTAGGAGGCTAGAAGTCTGAATTCAGGTCACAGGCGGTAGGGAATTCCCTCTTTCTTTCAGCTCTGGGAAAACTCCTGGTCTCAGATTTTCTAGCTGGCCACCCATGGAGTTTCTGGGCTTGTAGCCTGGTCTGCCTCCACAGCCTTCAGATAGCATCAGTCTTCTGCCTTGTCTGCTTTCTTCTGTGCCCAATCTGCTCTTTTGTATCTCAAAAGTTGATGGGCTTAAAACACACCCTATATATCGCTATGAGTCAGAATCCACTCAATGGTAGTGGGGTTAGGTTAGTGGGGGATACTGACTTGGCCTCATTAACATAACAAAGAAAATAAATACCAAATGGGGTTACATCCCCACATATTTTGGGGGAACACAATTCAACCAGTAACGCCAATGATCCTGAAGATGGTGCAGGACCTAGCAACATTTTGTTCTGTCATATGTGGGGTTGCCATGAGTCTGAGCCCTGCTGATAGCAACTAACAACAATAACAACAGGCAATCAATAAGTTTTTTTTAATTGACTAAACTACTGTCCCACCCCATTGTCAACTACATTAAATATTATCTTTATGAAACTAGTCATTGCTTCCTCAGAGACTGATGGCTTCTAGCGTAAGTAATGCAATTGTAGGTGAAAATGCTACAGAATGAGAGCCCCTGGTAGGTTCAACCTGAACCTGACAGTATAAACCACGCAAAGTTAAAATAATCAAGCAATTATACATTATCATGTATACAGGAATAGAAGTAAATTAGAAATACAAAATTATCTTGGACATCTATATCGCCTAATATTTCCATAAAAAACAGAATTCCTCCAGAATTTACTATCACAGAAAACTTTAATGAAGGACTGCTTACAAAGATGTGGTAGAGCTGATGGAGCCAACAAGAGACAATGAGATCCTCAAGGATTGGCAGGAGAAAGAAGTAATGCCCATTTTCAGGGCTAAGGAAACAAGGGAAGAAAAGTTATGTTCCCAAAGTTCAAGGAAAGCTGAGCCTCAGAGCAGGCCACTCAACAGGAACTGTAGTTATGGGTGGACACAGCTAGAGACATAGTGTTGAAACAGGGAGGGAGTAGGGAAGAAACGCCCCAACCCCTTTCTCTACCCCCATCCCCATTTCTTGCCAGCATTTCCCTTTGTTTGAACCCAACTGGAAGCCAGCCAGCAAGATTGGCCTCTCCAGCACAGATCAGGATAGCAAAGAACAGGGAATGGTTGTGAAAGTATATATGTGACGGATGGGGCATGGATGGGGAAGAAGCTAAAATGCACTGTGCTTCCACTACAATTTTCAATTTCCCCTCATACTTTCCTTTTGTACTACTCTGCCTCTGGGCATGGTATGAGTTCTATTAGCCTGGAACTGTAAACAATGGCTAGTTGAGATGTCAATAAAGCACAAAATGTCAACATAGGGACTAATACAAAGTTAATTTATCTCAAACTTGAGAAGATATTAATCTCATTGACCTTATTTGAATAATAATATTGGATAGTCATGGTCAGTAATAATGTAATCATGTGTAACATAGAAAACCCTTTCTGTCAGACATATCACTTCTATCTAATCGCCTTGAATGCATCTAAAGTGTTAGCATTCACAGAAGGCAAACATCAGATTCAAAGACCTTTTTTATATTTAAACAAATTCTAAGCAAATTATGGGGAAAATTTATCTGTCTCTAACTTTTCAAGGTGGACAATAGGGAGATTGGACATAGAATTGGAGTATTTATACCAGTAAATTCTCCTGTTGTATACACACACACACACATACACATGCTCACAGGCACATCAACTCAAAACAATAAAGATTCTGGACCTTTCTGGGTGAGAGCGAAAGCAAGAGACAGAGAAAGAGTGTGTGTGTATTTTCTAAATTTTTTCTGTGGATATTTTATATTTTTTACTAAAGTGAGTAACGACTATACAATCCACACACCACTGTCTAATATATGTTTAATTAATATTGCATAAAAGGCTTGCTGTGGTTTTTTATGCAAATAGGACTGTAAGTATATCTGTAGGTTTTTCTTTTCTTTCCTACTTTTCTCTTTTGGAGTTTTGCTCTCCCGAGGTACAAAACTGAGCAACAAAATTACCTTAAAGAGGGTTTATGAATCACAAAGGAGAATTCTTTATGTACCTTGTTTCCATATGAAAGTAGGAACATTTGTGCATAAATGGCTTGCATCTTTTTTTTTTTTTTTTTTATGAATTGGGCCTTAAGTGCTCATGATTGTCGTTGGTATTCAGTTTTTCATCATTAAGTAGCATTGAAACAACAGGAGAAGAAAAAAGAAAACATTTTGTACCTGTGGTACACCCTTGGACAACAGAGCTTTAGGAAAATAACTACACTCTTATCCTTTTATATGTATAAATTATGCAGGGACAAAGACACGTGCGAATTGATGAAAAGGCAAATCATATATTTCTGAAACATTAATAGTCGAAGCCGTACTCAGGATATAAAAAAAATTGCATTGATTTTCTTACTTGATTCACATGCACTCTCATATTTTGCCAATCTATACGGCTACATTGACAAAATTAGGTTGCTCTGGCTGAAGAAAAGAATAATTCTCTTTCTAACTGTAGGGTAATACATCACCTCTCTTACTACATTACCTAATAACCATCCCAAAGAGTGAAGAAGAGGGACATGGCATCCTGATTTTTTTAAGGTAGGTTTTTAGTACTCTATTACTTTATATTGTTAATAAGGTGAAAGGTTGGGGACAAGTGGAGGGTTTCTATAGAACATTTTAAAAAATATATAATAGAAAACTCTAGAGAATGTTTTATTTTCGTCTCCAATCCCAAGTTACAAGCACAGTGGATATTGATGAGCAAAAATTTTCCCCTATCCGTTGAGTTTGATGAAAGAAAATGAGTTGGAGTTTAAACCTTCTACCACCAGCATCTATTGAACTTTCAACGAAGTTCTTTCTGATACTTCCTGAACTTCTAGCTTGTACATTACAGGTTCATAAACATTTTATCACTCAAACTATTACCACTAATCATTCTCTTTAGTTTTATTGTGTAAGATAGGCTTCATTTCTACAAGTGGTAAATGTTTGAGTTTTGGTGTTTTGAAATCAATCAGAAATGAAGGATCAGAAATTAATGCCTCCAGTATGGTGGCTCAGTGGTTAAGAGCTTGACTGTTAACCAAAATGTCGGCGGTTGAAATCCACCACCTGCTCCTTGGAAACCCTAGGAGGCAATTCTACTCTGTCCTGTAGGGTCCCTGTGAGTTGGATTTGACTCTACGGCAATGGGTTTTGTTTTTATTTGTGTTTTTGGTATAGTTTACAAATAACATCATATCGGTATTTTAACTATCTTAATTATACATTCACGATCTGCTTTCCTTGCATGCTAAATTGAATATTAATTTCTTATACAAATTTTTTATTTTCAAACATCTAGAGGAAACTGAGACAATAATAATAGTATTAAAAAAACTATACTGGCTAACTTTTACTGGGAAATTACTGTGGACCTGGTATTATGCAAATTCTCTCTCATGCATTATTTCATTTAATTTTCATAACCCCTGTGAGCTATTACTATTGTCCTTCATTTACATGTAAGCAAAACTGAGAATCAGATAAGAAATTCCTCAGTCACAAAACAAATAATAAGCAGAATCATGATTTGACCTATGTTATTTTATTGCAAAGATGATGAATTTTCTCATTCCATGGGATATGGCAGCAGAGAGCTTTGAGGAATAACATAGTACATGGCAAAAACATCAGTTTATAAAATTAATGAAATAAATTAGTCATAACATTGATAACAATACCATGTTAATTAATCCAAATGCTCTGTGTAATTAGCTGATGAAGACTGAGGGCCTCTGCTAAATTTCCCAAAACCTATGTTGCTATCAAACTTTGTTCCATTTTGTTCTTTCAAATAGACAACAAATAGATCTGCTAGACTTCAGACAGTAATTGTTTTAGGGGGAGCCTTTTTTGTAGATAATCTTAATTGATATGCTTTCTATTTAAATGTCAATTAACCTTGATTTTCATCTTTTATTATTTAAAATAGGTACTGAATAATTTTGTTGCACATATAAAACTACAAACCTTTAATGAAGCAAATTGCTTATGAAGCTCCTGCTTAATTAGTTCAGTCACTTGCTGTCACTCCTAATTAGACAACTAAATTTCCTACATTTGTAAAATATCACATTTAGTATGAACTTAACACTGACAGCCATTGGTTTCATATTCTATGGGTACATTTGTGGGTTCACTTATAAAAACTTGGCCTTTTAAACATGTAGGTTTCACTCCCATTTTATTTCAGTATATATCACGTTACCATTTTTTCTTTCAATTTATGGTTTATTCAAAAATATTTTTGATATCTGATTTTTAAAAAAACTATATAAAAATTGATTGTTAACGATTTGGTTGATTATATTGATTTTTGTCACACGTAGAACAATTCCGGAGACATCTCTTGTTCATTTTGTTCATGAAATCCTCTGGGATGTTCCCAGTGTCCTTGCTAAGCACACAATTTCTTCTACCTTCTCCAATATCTGTTCAACATAATCTCCAACATTCTGTCCTTTGTGTATGTGCCAGATTCAAATATAAGTCCACCAAATCTTCTCAAATTCTGATTCCTTTCTCTAATTCAATTTGGATTTATTGCATGATGTAACTATATCTCACATTCTACGTGTAAAATGTAAAAGAGTTTCATTTGGCTAAAGGCAACTGATATTATGAAAAGTCAATTTTTTTTTTCTCTTGGTCTTAGGATTTAATCATCGAAGTAGGGAATGAAGAGCTTACTTTTCGTATTTCACTTCAGTAAGCTTTATTTTTTAGAACAGTTTTAGGTTATAGAAAAATTGTGTAGAAAGTATAGAGAATTCACATATACTTCCTCTTCCCAGCACACTGTTTTTCCTGTTACACCCACTCCTCACTTATTGATATACTTAGGTTCCGAAGACCAGGTCATTACGTGAAAATTGGAGTTCTACAAAAATGGAGGATGATCACTGACAAATTATATCATTACATAACTGTCAAATACATCATTATGTAATTGCCAAATCATGGCCCAGCCAAATGAGCATATAACTTTAACAATCATACCAGCATTACTTTTACCTAAGACCTCAGCATTTGTTACTGTGAGGTGTTAAGTCATTAATGTGCAAAATAGGTAGTAGGTTTTTTTACCATTGTCAAAAATGCAAAATGTCAGATAATGAGGTAGTCAATAAATGAGGAATAGATATATAAACATCTTGCATTCCTGTGTACATTTGTTACAATTGATGAACAAATATTGATCCATTATTATTAGTGAAAGCCCATAATTTATATTATGGTTCATTCTCTCTTTTCATGGTACAGTTCTATGGATTTTGATAAATGCATAATGTTATAAGTCCACCATTATGGTATCATATACAATAGTTTCGTTGCCCTAAAAATGTGCTGCACCTATTCCATCCCTCCTGCAACACCCTGAACCCTTGGCAGCCACTGATATTTATCATCTATAGAGTTTTATCTTTTCCAGAAAGTCATTTATTTGGAATCATATAGTGTGTAGAATGTTCAGACTGGCTTCTTTCACACAGCAATGTGTATTTAATTTCTCCATTTTTCTTGTAACTAGATAGCTTTTTTTTTTTTTAGTTACTGAAAAACACTCTATATTATAAAAGTACCAGAGTCTGTTTATACATTCACCTATTGAAGGACATCTTGGTAACTTCCAATTTTTGGTAATTATGAATAAAGCTACTATAAACATTCCCGTACAAGTTTTTATGCAAATATGTGTTTTTCAAAACATTTTTGAAAATACCTAGGAGCGTGATTGCTAGATATGTTAAGCCAGGTTTACTTTTGTAAGAAAACTCCTGAAGGTATTCTAAATTGACTGTATTATTTTGAATTCCTACTATTAATGAATGAGAATTTCTGTTGCTCCACATTCTTGCCAGCATTTCATACTGCCAATGTTTTGGATCTTAGTCATTCTAATAGATGTGTTTGGTGAACAGGTTTCAACTGACCTTCCAGACTAAGACAGACTAAGAAGAAGGACATAGTGGTTTACTTCTGAAAAGAATTAGCCAGTGAAAACCTTATGAATAGCAGCTGAATATTGTCTAATACAGTGCCAGAAGACCAGCCCCTCAGGTTGGAAGGCACTTGACATATGACTGGGGAAGAGCTGCCTCCTTAAAGTAGAGTTGACCTTAATGGTGTGGATGGAGTCAAGCTATTGGGACCTTCATTTGCTCACGTGGCATGACTCAAAATGAGAAGAAATAGCTTCACACATCTATTAGTAATTGGGATGTGGAATGTACAAAGTATGAATCTAGGAAAATTGGAAATCATCAAAAATGAAATGGAATGCATAAACATTGATATCCTAGGCATTAGTAAGCTGAAATGGACTGGTGTTGGCCATTTAGAATCAGACAATTGTATGGTCTGCTATGCTGGGAATGGCAACTTGAAGAGGAATGGCATTGCATTCCTTGTTAAAAAGAACATTTTAAGGTCTATCCTGAAGTAGAACCCTGTCAGTGATAGGATAATAGCCATACACCTACAAGGCAGACCAGTTAATACTATTATTTAAATTTATTAAAAAACCACTAAGGCCAAAGATGAAGAAATTGGAGATTTTTTATCAACTTCTACAGTCTGAAATTGATTGAACATACAACCAGGATGCATTAATATTTACTGGTGATTGAAATGCAGAAGTTGGAAACAGAGAGGAAGGACCCACAGTTGGAAAACATGGATTTGGTGATAGAAATGATGCTGGAGATTGCATGATTGAATTTTGCAAGATCAATGACTTCTTCACTACAGATATCTTTTTTTTAACAACATACAGGGTGACTATGCACAGGGACCCTACTGGATGGAATACACAGGAATCAAATCAACTATATTTGTGGACAGAAACAGTGGAACAGCTCAACATCATCAACCAGAACAAGGCCAGGGGCCAACTATGTTACAGACCATCAATTGCTCATATTCAAGTTCAAGTTGAAGCTGAAGAGAATTAGAACAAGTCCAGGAGAACCAAAGTACAACTTTGAGTATATCCCACCTAAATTTACAGGCCTTCTCAAAAATAGATTTCTTGCATTGAACACTAGTGACTGAAGATCAGATGAGTAGCGGAATGACATGAAGGACATCATACACGAAGAAAGCAAGAGGTCATTCAAAAGACGGGAAAGAAAGAAAAGACCAAAATGGATGTCAGAAGAGACTCTGAAACTTGCTCTCAAACATCTGGTAACTAAAGCAAAAGGAAGAAATGATGAAGTAAAAGAGTTGAACAGAAGATTTTGAATGGCTACTTGAGAAGACAAAGTAAAGTATTATAATGACGTGTGCAAGGACCTGGAGTTAGAAAACCAAAAGAGAAGAACACACTTGGCATTTCTCAATTTGAAAGAACTGAAGAAAAAAGCCAAGCCTGAGTTGCAGTGTTGAATGTTTCTATCAGGAAAATATTAAATGACGCAGGAAGCATCAAAAGAAAATGGAAGGAATACACAGAGTCACTATACCACAAAGAATTGGTCAACATTCAACCATTTCAGGAGGTAGCATATGATTAGAAACCAGTAGTGCTGAAGGAAGAGGTCCAAGCTGCACGGGCATTGGCGAAAAACAAGGATCCAGGAATTGAATAAATACCAATTGAGATGTTTCAACAAATGGGTGAAGCTCTGGAGATGCTCACATGCCTATGTCAAGAAATTTGGGAGACAGCTACCTGGTCAACCAAATGGAAGAGATCCATATTTATGCCTATTCCCAAGAAAGGTGAACAATATTATTAATATCATACAGAAGTGAAATTTTGCTGAAGATCATTCAAAAGTGGTTGTAGCAGTACATCAACAGGGAACTGCCAGAAATTCAAGCTGGATTCAGAAGAGGACTTGGAATAAGAGATATCATAGCTGATGTCAGGTGGACCCTGTCTGAAAGCAGAGAATACCTGAAAGATGTTCACCTGTGTTTTATTGACTATGCAAATGGATTCAACAGTGTGAATCATAATAAATTATGGGTAATATTTTGAAGAATGTGAATTTCAGAGCACTTAATTGTGCTCAAAGGGAGCCTGTACCTAGACCAAGAGGCAGCAGTTCGAAGAGAACAAGGGGATACTGTGTGGTTTAAAATCAGGAAATGCGTGTATCAGGGTTGTATCCTTTACCATACTTATTCAATCTGTATGCTGAGCAAACAATCCAAGAAGATGGACTACATGAAGAAGAATGGGGCATCAGAATTGGAGGAAGGTTCATAAACAACCTGCATTATACAGATGACACAATCTTGTTTGCTGAAAGAGAAGAGGACTAAAATCACTTACTGATGAAGATCAAAGACCATAGCCTTCAGGATGGATTACACTTCTACATAAAGTAAACAAAAATCCTCACATCTGGACCAATGAGCAGCATCATGATAGAGAAAAGATTGGATTGTCCAGGATTTCATTTTACTTGGATCCACAATCAACACCCATGGGAACAGCAGTCAAGATATCAAAAGATGCATTGCATTGGGCAAATCTGCTGCAAAATATGTCTTTAAAGTGTTCAAAAGCAAAGATGTCACCTCTGAAGACTAAGATATGCCTGACTAAAGCCATGGTGTTTTCAATTGCTTCATACGCATGTGAAACTTGGACAATGAATAAGGGAGACTGAAGAAGAATTGACTCCTTTGAATTTTGGTGTTGGTGAGGACTATAGGCTATGCCATGAACTGCCAAAAAGAATGAACAAATCTGTCTTGGAAGAAGTACAGCCAGAATGCTCCTTAGAAGGAAGGATGGTCAGACTTTGCCTCACATCCTTCAGACATGTTATCAGGAGTGATCAGTCCCTGAAGGACAACATGCATGGCAGAGAAGAAGGTCAGCAAAAAAGAGGAAGTCTCTCAAGGAGATGGATTGACACAGTGGCTGCAACAATGGGCTCAAGCATAATAACAGTTGTGAAGATGGGTGCAAGACCTGGCAGTGTTTCCTTCTGTTTTACATAGGGTTGTTATGAGTCTTAACCAACTGCATCTAACAACAAAATAGGTGTGTTGTTATTGTTGTTGTCATTGTTAGGTGCTGCCAATCAGTTCCAAGTCATAGTGACCCCATATACAATAGCATGAAACACCGGTCTTGTGCCATCCTCAATCCTTGCTATCTTTGAGCCCAATGTTGCAGCCACTGTGTAGTGTAGGTGTGTAGTGGTTTTAATTTAGAATTCCCTAATGAGACATGATGTTGAGCTTATTTGTCATCTGCATATCTCCTTTGGTGAGGTGTCTGTTCATATTTTTTGCCCATTTTATGATTGGGTTGCTTGATTTCTTAATGTTGAATTTTAAGAGTTCTTTGTATATTTTGGATGCAAGTCCTTTATCATATATATGCTTTGTGATATGTGTCCTTTCATTCTCTTAACAGTGCTTTATGCAGAGCAGATGGTTTTATCTTTAATTTTAATTAGTTTTTTAGTTTTTTGATGTATGATTCATTACGAGTGAATTCCAGTGAAAGATGTAAGACGTGTCTAGGTTAATTTTTTGCATGTGGATGTCCAATTGTTACAGCAGCATTTGTTGAAAAGAGTATCCTTGCTCCTTTGAATTGCCTTTGCTTCTTTGTCAAAGATGAGTTAGTTATATTTTGGTGGGTCTATGTTTGGACTCTCTATCTGTTCCACTGACCTATTTGTCTGTTTCTTTGCCAGTACCATACTGTCATGATGACTGTAGCTTCACAGTAAGTGCTGAAGTTGGGTAGCGTCAGTACTCTAACTCTGTTCTTCAGTATTGGGTTAGCTCTTCTGGGTCTTTTTTCTTTCCATATAACTTTATAACTATTTTGTCAATATCCACAAAATAACTTTCTGGGACTTATTTTTCATATTTTAAGCAATTTTTTTTTTTTTTTGGAAAGAGAAAGATGCCTTGACTCTTTTTTTTTTTTTTTTGCTGCTGTTAGTTGCTATAAAGTAGGCTCTGACTTCTGGGGATCTTATGTATAACAGAATAAAACATTGCTCAATCCTCTGCCATCTTCATGATTATTGGTATGTTTGAGTTCCTTGCTGAGGCTATCTCATTGACAGTTTCCATCATTTTTGCTGACCCTCTACCAAACATTATGTCCTTTTCTACTGATTGGTCTCTCCTGATGAGGTGTCCAAGGTAAATGAGCTGAAGTCTCATCATTCTCTCTTCTAAGGAACATTCTGGTTATATTTCTTCTGAGACTGGTTTGTTCATTCCTCTGGCAGTCTGGTCAATCTACTGGTATGGCATATTTCAGTGTTCTTCACCAAAAACCATAGTTCAATGCATCAATTCCTCTCCTGTCTTCCTTTGACATTGTTCACCTTTAATTTGGTTATAAGAACAACCTCTATAAAAATAGTAAACACCAAATGTAGTAATTCTATCACATATCCTCCTTTTTGAAAAGAAATAAAATGTCAGACAGTACATACCTGAAATTTGAGGAGTGAAATTATTACTGAAAGATTAAGTCTCTGGATTTTTGAGGCGTGAAATTATTACTCAAACAGTAATATCACTTCAGAAAAATACAGAATTCAGAAACACAATGGGATAAAATTTTAATTATAGTGATTATTACTAGAGTACATTATGATACAGAGAGTATATTAAGGCTAGAGTTTAAATAAACTTTCACAGTTTTATTTCCTTATAGTTTCCAGAGAAGCTGAGCAATTCCTTAATATATAATGTTCATGTTAAGGAATATTCACAAGGCAGAGAAAAGAAATGGGGCAATAGTTTTAGCAGATTCCGGGAAAGCTGACTAATATCCCTGGTCTATTTCTCCTCTGGGCATGTGGCCAGACTACATTTCCTAGGCCCATGGAAACTGAAAGGAGTGAAGTGATTAGTTCTCATTAGTGGAATTAAGCAGCAGTGATAGGTGTCATTCTACGCTGATAAGATGAAATATTCTTTCTACTATTTTTTTCCTTCATATCCTGGTCTTATACGTAAGATCCTGTGGAAGGCTCTGAAGATTTATAGAATGGCAGAGGCAAAAAACAGAAGAAGCTGAGTTTCTGCATTGTTGTGTGGTAAAAGGAATGAACCCCCACGCCCATCCCTCCAGCTCCTGTTGACCTGTGTTGGACTGTGATGTGAGTGAGAAATTAACCTTTATTATGGTAAGTCATTGAGATTTGGGGATTTTTTATTGTCAGTTAGCTTGCCCTGAGTAATATAATAGAATAAATTATAGAAAGAGGATTCCAAAGAAAAATCAGTAACAAACAAACCATATACAGTGTGGTACACATCCAAAGCTAAATGAAGTGACAAGCTATCCAGAAAAGTTGAGAGATGAAGAGGGAAAATGGGCTGGTCAATCTAAAATAGACACCAGGGAACAGGGAAATTTAAAGATATAACCAATGTAAACAAACTTTTGAAAGATACTTGCCATACCTTGGAGATGATGTCGAAAGCTGAAATTAGATTCACTAAAACTGTTGTTGTTGTTAGGTGCCGTTGAGTCTGTTCTGACTCATAGCGACCCTATGCACAACAGAAAAAATACTGCCCCGTCCTGAGCCATCCTTAAAATTGTTATTATGCTTGAGCTCATTGTTGCAGCTACTGTGTCAATCCACCTCATTGAGGGTCTTCCTCTGTTCCACTGACTCTGTACTCTGCCAAGCATGATGTCCTTCTCTAGGAACTGATCCCTCCTGACAACATGTCCAAAGTATGTAAGACGCAGTCTCGCCATCCTTACCTTTAAGAAGCATTCTGGCCACACTTCTTCCAAGACAGATTTGTTCGTTCTTTTGGCAGTCCGTGGCATATTCAATATTCTTGGCCAACACCTCAATTCAAAAGCTTCAACTCTTCTTTGGTCTTCCTTATTCATCGTCCAGCTTTCACATGTATATGAAGCAATTGAAAATGCCATGGCTTGTGTCAGGGCACCTTAGTCTTCAAGGTGACATCTTTGCTCTTCAACACTTTAAAGAGGCCCTTCGCAGAAGATTTACCCAATGCAATGTGTCTTTTGATTTCTTGACTGCTGCTTCCATGGCTGTTGATTGTGGATCCAAGTAAAATGAAATCCTTGACAACTTCAATCTTTTCTCTGTTTATCATGATGTTACTCATTAATCAAATTGTGAAGATTTTTGTTTTTTTTTATGTTGAGTTGCAATCCATACTGAAGGCTGTGGTCTTTGATCTTCATTAGCAAATGCTTCAAGTTCTCTTCACTTTCAGCAAGCAAGGTTGTGTCATCTGCATAACGCAGGTTGTTAATGAGTCTTCCTCCAATCCTGATGCCCCGTTCTTCTTCATATAGTCCAGCTTCTCAGATTATTTGCTCAGCATACAGATTGAGTAGGTATGGTGAAAGAATACAACCTTGACGCACACCTTTCCTGACTTTAAACCAATCAGTATTCCCTTGTTCTGTCCAAACAACTGCCTCTTGATCTATGTAAAGATTCCTCATGAGCAAAATTAAGTGTTCTGGAATTCCCATTCTTCAAAATGTTATCCATAATTTGTTATGATCCACACAGTCAAATGCCTTCGCATAGTCAATAATACACAGGTAAACATTCTTTTGGTATTCTCTGCTTTCAGCCAGGATCCACCTGACATCAGCAGTGATATCCCTGGTTCCATGTCCTCTTCTGAAACTGGCCTGAATTTCTGGCAGTTTCCTGCTGATATACCGTTGCAGCCGTTTTTGAATGATCTTCAGCAAAATTTTGCTTGCGTCTGATATTAATGATATTGTCCTATAATTTCCACACTCGGTTGGATCACTTTTCTTGGGAATAGGCATAAATATGGATCTCTTCCAGTCAGTTGGCCAGGAAGCTGTCTTCCGTATTTCTTGGCATAGATGAGTGCGCACCTCCAGCACTGCATCTGTTTGTTGAAACATCTCAACTGATATTCCGTCAGTTACTGGAGCCTTGGTTTTTGCCAATGCCTTCAGAGCAGCTTGGACTTCTTCCTTCAGTACCATCGGTTCCGGATCATATGCCACCTCTTGAAATGGTTGAACAATGACTAATTCTTTTTGGTATAATGACTCTGTGCATTCCTTCCATCTTCTTTTGATGCTTCCTGCATCGTTTAATGTTTTCCTATGAAATCCTTCACTATTGCAACCTGAGGCTTGAATTTTTTCTTCAGTTCTTTCAGCTTGAGAAATACCGAGCGTGTTCTTCCCTTTTGGTTTTCTATCTCCGGCTCTTTGCACATGTCATTGTAATACTTTACTTTGTCTTTTCGAGCCACCCTTTGAAATCTTCTATTCAGTTCTTTTACTTCATCAATTTTTCCTTTTGCTTTAGCTGCTTGATGTTCGAGAGCAAGTTTCAGAGTCTCCTCTGATATCCATCTTGGTCTTTTCTTTCTTTTCTGTCTTTTCAATGACCTCTTGCTTTCTTCATGGATGATGTCCTTGATGTCATTCCACAACTTATCTGGTCTTCAGTCACTAGTGTTCAATGCATCAAATCTATTCTTGAAATGGTCTCTAAATTCAGATGGGATATACTCAAGTTCATATTTTGGCTCTCTTGGACTTGCTCTGATTTTCTTCAGTTTCAGCTTGAACTTGCATATGAGCAATTGATGGTCTGTTCCACCGTCAGCCCCTGACCTTGTTCTGCCTGATGATATTGAGCTTTTCCATCGTCTCTTTCCACAGATAATAGTCAATTTGATTTCTGTGTGTTCCATCTGGTGAGGTCCATGTGTATGGACACCATTTATGTTGGTGAAAGAAGGTATTTGCAATGAAGAAGTCATTGGTCTTACAAAAAAAAACACGTCTTACAAAATGTTATTATTCGATCTCTGATCACTAAAACTTCCCTCAAAAATTTTGTTTTTAAGGAGCTAGTATGAGAGTACATATAAATTGCATAGGTTTTCTTTTTCTTATTTGTCCTAATGATTTTTATATAAACATTACAGAACCTTGAAGAACTGAATATACTTAAGTTTGGACTAAAGTATATGGTTGTCGTTATTGCCCTTCATCTATCTGTCACTACTCCCTACCTTAGTCAATTTTCCAGAAAATCTTAGTAGTAAAAAAATTTGTGGTTAAAAAAAATAAGACATTATGAGGAAGACAGGGTTGTGGAAATATAATAAGAAGAAACGTATTTTAAAGTTGCATTTTCACAAAAATAAAATAAGGAAGGTCACACTTAAAGTATGCCATCAGCATACTTGAAATTCTGAAACTAAAACTATTTGTTAGGGTACAATTTTTATGCTCCCTCCCTCTTCTTGATCTCCCTCATTGCAGCTCAGTAAGAAGCTATGATGTGTTTGTTTTGTTTTAGTTAATATTATCAGTGTTGTTGTCGTTGTGTGCTGTCGAGTTGATTCCGACTCATAGTGACCCATAAGAGGGCAGTAATACAGCAATATAGAGTTATTATGAGTCAGAATTGACTACATGGCAATGGGGTTGGGTTTAATCTTTACAGGAGCAGTTCACCGGGTCTTTTCTCCCTTGGATCCTCTGGTGGGTTGAACTGTGGACCTTTCTATTAGCAGTCAAGCACTTAACTATTGTGCCACTAGGGTGTTAGTAGGAGTGGCTTTTCTCTTTCCATCTCATCCCCTCCCCCACCCCATGTCAGGTTCTCTGTGAAAATAATCAATGCCTTTCTAAATTTCCTACTCCTGCTCTCTAGCTGCTAGTCTTGATTTTCATTTCTCTCCAGGATCCCAGAATGTAAAGTATCTTGAATACTTGAGATGGGGTGGGAGAGTTAAGCACAATTGTGTGTAATCCTGATTTCTAAACTCCATTCCCTTAAACCCAGGATTATAATTTTGCCTATCATCACTTGGTGCCTCTCTTCCTTCTTGTATAGTGCTCTAAAGTGTAGATTGAATATTCAGACTTTACTTCCTCAATTCTTTTTGCATTTCAAGGATATTTGCATTACCTAAAGCTTCCTTTCTTAGTGTCTAGAATTAAGACTAGGTTCTTAATTTTCATAATTCTGAAACTGACACACTTAAAATTGGTTAAAAAATGAAAAGATGTGTTGAAATGAGTTCCAATGTGCTGCTGTTTGACAGAGGATGCCCTGTTTGGAATGGTGCTAATCATAGACTAAATAAATATTCTAAATTAAGATGCTGAATTAATATGTCCATGATTTTATGGTGCTTCAGCTTTTTAATATAAAATAAAAGATTACCATAATTTAAAATAAATGACATATGTTCCTTAAAGAAGAATTTTCATAAAAACAATTTAGGAACAGTTAATAGGATTCTTAATGAGCTTCTGTTTAAAATTGTCTTTTTGTCTTTGTGTTGAGAACTTTTCTCAATGTTAATATGCTTTTGAAATTAGAGCAGGAAATGTATACCTAGAACATTTGATTCAACATTTTTTTTATGCCCAACATTGAAAACAATATGAATAAAATATGTAGAATGTCTCACTTTGCCAATTGTGAGCGAAGCTAAAACTGAAAAAGCTGGAATTATCAAAATTATGAACTAGATAGTCCATATACAAAAAAAAAGTGTCATTATTCTTCCTGTCATCACCTCATCTTGTGACCTCAAAACACCGTTCCTCCCCAATATCAAAACATATCATTCAGACATTGTAATCAAAATAGTCTAGTATTGGTCCAACAATAGATGCATAGACCAGTTAAATAGAATCCAGATATCAGAAGTAAATCAATCCATTTATAACCCATTGCTGTCATAGAAACCCTTCATGACAGAGTAGAACCCCTCCATAGGGTTTCCAAGGAGCGACTGGTGAATTCTGACTGCAGACCTTTTGGTTAGCAGCTGAGCTTTTACACCACTATGCCACCAGGCTCTAATCCATTTATGGACAACTGATTTTTGACAAGGGATCAAAGTTTATTAAATGGAGGCGCACCAATCTCCTTAATAAATGGTGCTGGCAAAACTGGATATTCACTTCCAGAAAAAATAAACACAGAGAGAAAACTACGGGACCAAATCTTTTGTAAAAATAGGATAACAAACAACAACAAATGCACAAATAGCAGAAGACAAATAAGATAAATGAGACCTCATGAAAATTAAAAGCTTATGTTCATCAAAAGAGTTTATCAAGAGTAAAAAGAGAATCTACTGGCTGGGAAAAAACCTTCAGAAATGACATATTCGATAAGGGCCAAATGTTTAAAATTCATAGAAAACTTCAACAGCTCAACAACAAAAAGCCAAACCCAATTATCAAATGGGCAAAGGACATGAACAGAAACTTCACCAAAGGGGACATTTGAGCAGCCAACACACACACGAAAACACGCTAAGGATCGTTAGTCATTAACCCGCCCATTGCCATCAAATATATTCCTACTCATAATGATCCTAAAGGATAGAGTAAAACTGACCCCGTAGGATTATTTAACTACTTGTCCCACCAGGGTTCCTTCTTAGTAGCCATTAAATCTATTGCCACTGAGTTGATTCTGATGCATGGTGACCCTATAGGACAGAGTAGAACTGCCCTACAGGGTTTCCAAGTAGCACCTGGTGGATTTGCACTGCCGACCTTTTGGTTAAAAGCAGTAGCTCTTAACTACTATGTCACAAGGGTTTCCATTAGAATGACGTTAATCAAAACTCCAATGAGATACCATCTCACCCTGACTAAAATGACACTGATAAAAAAGTAACGGATAACAACAAATGCTAGCAAGGACATGGAGAGACTGGAAGCTCTATCCATTGCTGCTAAGACTGTAAAATGGAACAATCGCTATGCAAAATGGTATGGCACTTCCTCAGAAATCTAGAAATAGAGCTACCCTATGACTCAGCAATCCCACTCCTAGGTATATGCCCTTAAGATGTAATAGAAGTGACACAGACATATGCACACCTATGTTCATTACATCATTATTTACAATAGCAAAAAAAAAAGCAAACAACCTAAGTGCCCATCAATTGATGAATGAATAAGCAAAATGTGGCACTTATATACAATGGGATACTATGCAACCTTGAAGAAGAATGATGAGTCTTTGAAACATATTATAATGTGCATGAACCTAGAGGACATAATGCTAAGTGAAATAAGTCAATCACATAAGGACAAATATTGTATGATCTGTATTTTATGACAAGAATATGTGTATGTATGTATATATGTGTGTGTATATATATAGAGAGAGAGACCAATGTTCATTGGTGGTTACCAGGGAAGTGTGGGGGAGGAGGCGGAATCACACTCTAGATTATAGACTCTTGTTATTTTGGTGAAGGGAAAAGCGATACTGAATGTGGGTATAGTGAACACAGCTTGCCCAAAGTAAATGATATGGCTAAGAAGCTCTCAAGAGAAAAGGATGCCCGTACTAAAGAATTTGACATATATAATTTGACAACAACTCCAACAAAGATCCAGAAAAGAGTGTATGGTCACATATGCATGGGTAGTGGCATAAAGGTATATGAGTAGGTACAGGTGAATACATATGTATGCACAGAGAGGACTATTCATATGTATGTGCGAGTACAGATATGTGTGTATGGGCATATATATTCATAGAAAAAACAACTACAGATACTTCTCAGACATAACCAAACACCTTGAGAGATTCATTTTCTAGGTTTGAAGGCTTAGGATCTTATTCTTATGGGCAACTCAGTCAGTTGGCTTAATATAGTTCATAAACTTAATGTTCTGCATCCTATTGAAGCGAGTAGTGTCCAGGGTCTTAAAAGCTTGCGAGTGGCCATGTAAGATGCAACAATTGGTCTCTACTCCTCAAGAGCAAAAAAGTAAGAAGGAAACCAAAGCCTCAAAGAAGAAACAAGTCTACGAGGCTGATAGCCTACACGAGCCACAACTTTGATTATCCTTAGACCAGAAGAACTAGATAATGCCTGGCTACTACTGTTAACTGTTCTGACCAGGAGCACAGTAGATGGTCACAGACAGAATGGTAATAAAATGTAGAACAAAACTCAAATTCATAAAAAGACCAGACTAACTGGACCATTTGAGATCAGGGGACTCCCTGAGTCTATTGCCCTGAGATATTCTTCAAACTTTGACCTAAAACTATCCCCCTGAGATCACCTTTTAGCAAAACAACGAAGCAGCACACAAAATAAAGACTATTACCCGCATGTAAGGTGCTCTACTAAAAAACCATCTATATGAGGCCGAAAGGTCAACATTTACTCTAAAGCAAAGATGAGAAGATAAGAGGGCAGGGGAACTAGTAATGCTGGAAACAAAACAACCAGAACACAATTAAAGAGAATACTGACACAATGTAAAAAAATATAACTAATGTCACTGAACAATTTGTATTAAAAAAAAAACAAACAAACCTGTTGCCACTGAGTGGATTACCACTCATAGAAATCCTAAAGGACAGGGTAGAATTGCCCCATAGGGTTTCCAAGGAGTGCCTGGTAGATTCGAACTGCCAAGCTTTTGGTTAGTAGCTATAGCCCTTATCCCTTGTTCCACCGTGGTTTCTGACAATTTGTATAGAAATTGTCAAATAGGAACCTAATTTACTGTGTAAACTTTCATCAAAAATATGATAAAATATTATTTAAAAAGATAAATAAACAACACTATCCCTATTCACTCTAGATTTAAAAAAAAAAAATTTACTTCGTATTTCTAGCTTTGATTCCTTATCACCTGTCTATAAAAATATATAATTATTTCTATTTTATAAATCTCTACTCGCAACTGGTAAAGAGATATGATTAAGGACGGACAACATTATGCAACACGTGTTGTCAGGCATGGCATGGCAAATGGCAAATTTTCTTTAACGATCTTTGATTTAGGAGATAATATTGAAGTCATTATTCCCTGCCCTTGAGCATAGAGAATGCGATCCAGCTGGAGCTGAGCTCACAAGGACTCACAAGGATGCATCAACTAGGCCCTGAAGTATAAAGACAATAGCAAAGATAATCTTGGAAAATATCTTTTAGAGAAATTTTCACATAAGCCAGAGCACAAAAGGCTTTCCACTCTTATCTTTTTCTATTAGTATTTAGTGAATGAGAAATTTGTTGGACCAATGAAGACCCTCCTGACTGTCATTACTGAAACCTGTACCAATGATTGTTAAAAAAAGACAATTCAAAATGTAGGATCACAGTTTCTAGCCAATCCGGGAAAAGGTGAAGTTTTCAATGGTTTTGCCCATTTTGTTATATTAATAAATACCAACGACTCTGTAACATTTTTTGGATTTGGGCAGACATGGCTGCGGCAGCATGCTTGTCCGTTTTCCCAATCTTGCCGGTCCTGTAATATTTCTTGAACTTGGACAGACGTGGCTCAAGCAGCACACTTGTCCGTTTTCCTACTTCCGTCTGTTCTGTAACATTTCCTTGGACTCAGGCAGACATGGCTCTAGCAGCATGCTTGTCCACTTGCCACTTTTGCCTTTTTAAATATACGCCAAATAAAACTTCCTTTTTGCTTTACTAAACTTTATGATGTTTTTACCCTACAGCATATTAAATCATTTCTTGCATTTAAACTTGCACAGTGTCCTTATCTAACCTGTTTAAAGGAAACAGCAGAGTAAAGTTTCTTTTAAGGTTAAGGGTAATAGTTTACAGTTTTTAACATTCCTTACTCTACATTTTAGAAAATAGTTGTTGTTATTATTGGGTGCCATCAAGTTGGTTCTGAATCATAGCCACCTTATGTAAAAAACAAAACACTGCCCTGTCCTGTACCATTCTCACAATCATTGCTATGTTTGAGCCCATTGTTGCAGCAATGGTGTTAACCTATCTCTTTGAGGGTCTTCCTCTTTTTCATTGACCCTCTACTTTACGAAGCATGATGTCCTTTTCCAGGGACTGGTTCCTCCTAATAACATATCCAAAGTACATGGGATGAAGTCTTGCCAATCTTGCTTCTAAGGAACATTCAGGCTGTACTTCTTCCAAGACGGGTTTGTTCATTCTTCCGACAGCCCATGATATATTTAATATCAAAGGTATCGATTCTTCCTCTGTCTTCCTTACTTATTGTCCAGCTTTCACATGCATATGAGGTGATTGAAAATACTGTCTTCGGTCAGGAGCACCTTAGTCCTTAAAGTGACATCTTTGTTTTGAACACTTTAAAGAGGTCTTTTGTAGCAGATTTGCCCAAGGCAATGCTTCCTGTGATTTCTTGACTGCTGCTTTCATGGGTGCTGGTTGCGGATCCAAGCAAAAAGAAATTCTTGACAATTTTGATCTTTTCTTCATTGATCATAATGTTGCTTATTGGTCCACTTGAGGATTTTTGTTTTCTTTATGTAGAGGATGTAATCCATACTGAAGGCTGTAGTCTTTGATCTTCATTAGGAAGTGCTTCAAGTCCTCTTCACTTTCAGCAAACCAGGTTGTGTCATCTGCATATAACAGGTTATTAATGAGTCTTCCTCCACTCCCTATGCTGTGTTATTCTTCATATAGTTCAGCTTCTGGGGTTATTTGTTCAGCATATAGATTGAATAAGTATAGTGAAAGGATATAGGCCTGATATACACCTTTCCTGATTTTTAAACAACACAGTAACCCCTTATTCTGTGCAAACAACTGCCTCTTGGTCTATGTACCGTTTCCGTATAAGCACAATTAAGTGTTCTGGAATTCCCATTCTTCACTATGTTGTTCATAATTTGTTATGATCCACACCGTTGAATGCCATTGCATAGTCAATAAAACACAGGTAAGAATCTCTCTGGTCTTCTCTGCTTCCAGCCAAGATCCATTGGACATCAGCAATGATACCGCTTGTTCCAAGCCCTCTTCTGAATCTGGCTTGAATTTCTGTCAGTTCCCTGTTGATGTTCTACTGCAACCACTTTTAAATGATCTTCAGCAAAATTTTACTTCTATGTGATATTAATGATATTGTTCAATAATTTCTTTATTCTGTTAGATTAACTTTCTTTACAATGGGCACAAATATGGATCTCTTCCAGTAGTTTGGTCAGGTAGTTATCTTCCAAATTTCTTGGTATAGAGCTGTGAGCACCTCCAGTGCTGTACCTGTTTGTTGAAACATTTCAACTGGTATTCTGCCAATTCCTGGAGCCTTTTTTTCACTGAAGGCTTCAGTGCAGCTTGGACTTCTTCCTTCAATACCATTGATTCTTGATCTCATGCTACCTCCTGAAATGGTTGAACTTCAACCAATTCTTTTTGGTACAGTGACTCTGTGTATTCCTTCCACCTTCTTTTTGATGCTCCCTGAGTCATTCAATATTTCCACCCCCCACAAAAAACAAACAAAACAAAAGCTGGTTGCCTACGAGTCAATTCTGACTCATAGTGAACATATAGGACAGAGTAGAACTGCCTCATGGAATTTCCAAGGTGCAGCTGGAGGGTTTGAACTGCGGACCTTTTGATCAGCAGCCCAGCTCTTTACCACCGTGGCACTGGGGTTCCATTTTGCCCACAGAATCCTTCAATATTGCAACTCAAGGCTTAAATATTTTCTTCAGGTTTTTCAACTTGAGAAATGAAGAGTATGTTCTTCCCTTTTGGTTTTCTAACTCCAGGTCTTTGCATATTACGTTATAATATTTCACTATGTCTTCTCGAGCTGCCCTTTGAAATCTTCTGTTTAGTTAATTTACTTCATGATTTCTTCCATTCACTGTAGCCACTCTATGTTCAAGAGCAAGTTTCAGAGTCACTTCTGACATCTGTTTTGGTCTTTTCTTTTTTTCTTACCTTTTTAAAGACCTTTTGCTTTCTTCATGTGTGATGTCCTTGATGTCTTCCCACAACTTATCTGGTCTTTGGTCATTAACGTTCAGTGTATCAAATCTATTCTTGAGATGGTCTCTAAATTCATGTGGAATATACTCAAGGTTATACTTTGGCTCTTGTGGGCTTGTTTTAATTTTATTCAGCTTCAACTTGAATTTGCATTTGAGCAATTTATGGTCTGTTCTGCAATTGGCTCCTGGCCTTGTTCTGACTAATGATATTGAGTTTCCCTATTGTCACTTTCCATAGACGTAGTCGATTTGATTCCTATAATTTCCATCTGGTGAGATCTGTGTGTATAGTCTCCATTTATGTTACTGAAAAGAGGTATTTCCAATAAATAGGCCATTGGTCTTATAAAATTCTATTATGCAATCTCTGGAGTCATTTCTATCATGAAGGCCATGTATTCCAATTACTCATAGTTCTTCTCTGAGTCCAACTTTCACATTCCAATCACCAGAAATTACCAATGCATCTTGGTGGTGTATTTGACCAATTTCAGACTGAAGAGGTTGGTAAAAATCTTCAATTTCTCCATTGTTGGCATTAGCATTGGTGTGTAAATTTGAATAATTTTGTTAACTGAACGTCCTTGTACGGATATGGACATTTTCCTATCACTGACAACGTTGTACTTCAGGATAGATCGTGAAACGTTCTTTTTGACATTTTGATATAATTTGATGAATGCAACTTCATTCCTCTTCAATTTTTGTCCCTGGCATAGTAGACATATGATTGTCTGATTCAAAATGGCCAATACCATTCAGCTCACTAATGCCTATGATATCAGTCTTCATGTAGTCCCTTCCATTTCTGATGACTTCCACTTTTTCTAGACTCATATTTCATACATTCTATGTTCCAATTATTAATGGATGTTTGCAGCTGTTTCTCCTCATTCTGAGTCTTGCCACATCAGCAAATGAAGGTCCTGAAAGCTTGATTCCACCCACATCATTAAGGTCTACTCTACTTTGAGGTGGCAGCTCTTCCCCAGTTGTCTTTTTAGTGACTTTGAACCTGGGGGCTCATCTACCAGCACTATCCGACAATGTTCCACTGCTATTCATAAACTTTTCACTGGCCAGTTTTTTTCAGAAGTTGATCACCAGGTTCTTCTTTTCAGCCTGCCTCAGTCTGGATGCTCTGCTGAAACCTATCCACCATGGGTGGTCCTGCTGGCATTCGAAGCACTGGTAGCATAGCTTCCACATTGCAGCAACATGCAAGCCACCACAGTACAACAAACTGATATAAAAATGGTGGTTTACAACATTACAACTAAAATCAATGTATAACTAAAATTATATCAAAAGAAAAAAGTAATGAAAATCCAGATTATTTAACAAAATGCTCAGATAATTGAAATAAAGTTGTATTTCCTCCTGAATTAACTTAGCTGCCTCTATAATTTGCACCGTTCACTTGGCTTTCAGAGTGAATATTGAAATGCCCCAATGTAAATTCAATTTATGCATTTGTATTTCTTAACCCAATTCCAAACCAAAGAGAATTTTGAAAATTACTTGGAATACATTTTTGGCAATGAACTTGCAGAAAGTTGAAACCAGAGTGTAACTTCGATTTTCCTTACACAACAATGACTCTGGCAACTTTTGCATATTGCCTTATTCCTGACCACTTCATACCTCACAATCAGTGCTTTTGTGAAACAGTCTTCCTTCTGCAATCACGTCAGTATGACCACCCTCTAATACCACTCTGAAATGCCTTTAGAATCAGGATGACAGATTGTGCCCAGGATATAATATTCATCCTGCCCACGTCAATCATTAGTTTAAAGGAAGGACTAATATCTCTAGCTAAGAAAGCAAAGTTTTACCATAAAAATAATACATGGTTATGCATATTTAGTTATAGTTTTTGGCATATTACTAAATAAATAAAATCAGGATTATTAGTAAGAAAACAAGGAGAGATGAATTATACTACCCAATTGCCTATTTTCATGACAATAATGAGACCAAGTTACAGTGATAGCAAAAAAGGAAAAGATTATAAATGCAATTGATGAAGGGAAGGGGATTATATTATATCAATCAATAGTGCTTGCCTTAAATGAAGCCTTTACTTGAGATTTAAAAGAAATAATGAAAACATAAATGAAAATTCTTAGAATTTCACAGATAGTCTTTATGGCAATATTTATTAGAAAAGCGATGTGGGAATATACCACAATTTGGCATAATGACCACTGCCTGTCAGGGTCTATTCCAAGATCAGCCACTTACACCTGGTTTACATAAAAGTAAAAGATTCATCTTCAGTGTTTCATCCCCCTGGGGTTTTATTTCCTTTCCTTAAGGATGGATTTCTCCTCAGAAAGTAGACTGCCTTTATTGAAACACGGGCTATTCAGTGGACCTCAGACTTTCATGGAAGTATTAGAAGCATGAAATAAACATTTCAATACACTAAATCTATCTCATCATGGTTTGTAAGCTCAAATTTCTTTAACAAAAATAAATGAAAACCAAAGGATTTTTATTTTTAATAATTATCACAGTAATAATTTCCTTGCATTTCTTCATGGCTATCCTTCCAAGAAGGACAAAATTTATGAAACTTCTTTGCCAAAGGCAACAATACTAGCTAGAGAATATGATTGACATAAAACACATAATTTTCATGAAAATACCTTAAAGTAATTTTAAAGTAGTTAATACTAGTGCAAACTACTGACGGTTGGATTAATGTGTAAAATGAACATAATCGAGTCATAATAAACAGGTATCAGAATTTCGATTATATTTTCTACTGGTTGATGTTTCCAACCTCCAAAGGTCACACAGGCTTACAGTGCTAAAAATCAATCGGCTTTTTGCAACTTAAAAGTTTTACTTTTTTATTTTATTTTTTAAGTGTTGTCATTCTCATTTTTTTTTTCCTGAAGATGTAAAGGATCATCAAAATTTCACATTTAAAAAGGAGAATTATTTTCTTTATTAACAACAACCATTTAGCCAGAATCTATCATTGTTCTAAATATCCTGGACATAATGTGGTAACTTGTCAATAAAAGACAAAATTAAGTTAAAAAAAGGCTTTTGGTTAATTAATGGCTGTATGTGATTATTTACTATTTTTCCTCTTTGCTAATTTTTTTAAAAGAACAGTATACAACTGACAATGTTAAAATACCCAAGTGTGTACTTAAAATATGTAAACAACTTTTATATGTGTATGTATATAATTAGTTCTAATTATTTTATCATTTTTAGTTAGGTGAGGAAAGGCATATCTGTATTATGATTTTGGAATATATCTACATATGAAAAAAAAAAAAAAAACCCGTTGCCGTCAAATCCATTCCATCTCATAGCAACCCTGTGTATAGGACAGAGTAGAACTTCCCGATATGGTTTCCAAGGAGGGGCTGGTGGATTAGAACTGATAACTTTTAGGTTAGCAGCCGAGCTCTTAACCACTGCGTCGCCAGGGCTCCACATATGAAAATAAAGTAGGAAATGGTGCACACTGCAATGTTAAGAGCCTTTATTTCGACGTAATGCGATTAAGGGTAATATGTGTTTACATCTTTACTTCTTCGTACTTCAATGTTTCTCCAATTTAGGGGACAGATCTTCATGGAGAAACATTGTTAAGAGCAGCACACGAGGATGCTAAATGAGTGTTTCAAAAAAGGGTTAAGGAGAATTTGACAATATATGAGGGAGAGGCAAGTGGCCTTCTTGGGGCAGCCAGATCTCTTTTGCTGTAAAAGGCATAATTCCAGGCTCGTGACAGCGCTGCAAAGAGGATGGAACGGAGGAACGCTGAAGCGGAAGAGCCGAAGAGAAGCACGGGTTTTACTTGAATGACCATAGGTAGCTGGGTTTGATCAAAACGGCGATGAACGTGAATGGTGAACATGGTAAGGTTATTGCACTCTTACATTGGAGACTATAGCTTGAGGATTTCGTTGTTGTTGCTTTATCCTGTTTTATTCATTTTATTTGTTTGTCCTCTCCACCCCCACCCCCACCTGTGCTAAGGGGCCTAAAAAGGAAAATATATCACTCCGGTACTCACGCATATTCTCAGTGTTGCTCAGTTGTGGTGGGGAGAATATGTCAAGGTGAAACACAATTTTCAATTTCTTAAATCATTTAAACAGTGATGCATGTATTTGATAAAACAATTTAACGAAGTCATAACTGTGAATTACAAAATTTCTTTATTTCAACAATAATTCTAGATAGATTTACAAAAAATAAAACATAGGTGGTAATAATTGCAATAATGATTTATATAGCATATTGTTTTCCATAATGAAGGGTAACTTTAAAATTGTCGTAATACTATGAACTTATTTTTAAAATGTGTACTAGTTTCACAGCAATTTTAGCTCTTTTTTTTCCTGCTAGCCATTGTTTTAGAAGAATAGTTCAGAAAATTAGTAGGCAAAACCTTAAAATATGTATATATTATGTATATTTAAAACGTTGTCAGCCATGTGTAAACTACTTCAATATAAAATGACCATGACAAGACTTAAGGTAAATTGTTGGTATAGAGTTAAGGCTATTTTGAGTTCTGCAAATATGTACAGTGTGTCTGAGCTCAACTTTTGATCTAGTTGTTCTATACAAGTTGTATTTAACATCTTTGATCTCTGAGTTAGTGATCTAATCTGCTGTATAACTTAGCTTTTATTGATCTGTTCTCATGCTAAGCAAATCAAGTCTCACTTTTATGGGGTAGATTGAAAAAGATAGTAAAACTGCCTCTGAGACAGCGGTTTAAATCTGTGCAATAACAGTGAAAGCCAAGAGATAAGACTTTATTACACTGCCAAACTTCACATGAACTCAAAGTGTCATTAAATAGGTATGTGTCATTTGCCACAGATATTTATTTTACTAGAGAGCTTGGTTACCACCCGTTTGGGAAGCAATGTAGTACATTTTCTAATATCATAGAATGTATTGCTGGTCCAGTTACCTGCTTTTATAGTGGCATTCTGTGTATAACATAGTTTTCTTCTTGAATGAATTGTTTATTCTGATTGATCACTGTCTGCATCCACTGGCTTTTCTTTCCTTTCAATGTAGCATCAAAAGCAATAGAGAAGAGGAGGTGTATGCTGGGTTGCTTTTGTAATGTTTGATTTTTTAAAACTATGTTCAAGGGAAGAAAAAGGCAAAATAATATGCATTTGACTACTTTTGGTGGCCCCTATAATGTTATTCCTGCTGCTTCAATTGATATTTTAATCACAAAAAAATGGAAGAAGGCAATGCAAAAATTGAGCATCAACTGATATTTGACATGCTGTCACTTGCACTGTAAAGGACATTTTTTTCTGTTGAAACTGGAACTAAGAACTTTAACAAATTGTGACTTTGTTAAAGTAGTGCCTGTGGGGTCGCTATGAGTTGGAATCGACTTGATGACAACAGATTAAAGAAAAACAAACAAACAAACATTGCCATCAAGTGGATTCTGACTCACAGTGACCGTATAGGACAGAGGAGAATGCCCCATAGGGTTTCCAAGGAGCACTTGATGGATTCGAACTGCTGACCTTTTCGTTAGCAGCCATAGCTCTTAATCTCTATGTCACCAGGGTTTCCACCTGATGTACAGCACATATGAAAAAGTGCAGAAAAGAAGAAACTACTTTTAATCATAATTACAAAATTCAGTAAATCATCAATAATGTTTTAATAATTTTAATTATTAGACTCATAAATATATTAACTATTTATCCTACTTTTCAGTTTAATATTTCTTTAAACTTACAATTCTTAAAGGCTCTATAGTATTCAATCATATGAACACAATGATTTACTTAATTATTTCACTGTGGTTGGAGGAATGTCATTGTCAGTTAAAAAACTGCTACAATAAACATCATCATGCTACAATCTTTAACTTTACTTCAGGTTTTTACCTTATGACAGGCTTTTTTAGAAGTGGAATTATTGAAATGAATATTATAAATACTTGTACACATTTTGCCAAATCGCTTCCAGAAAAGTTACATCAATTGTTAATAGCTTCAGCCTTTTGTGAGTGTCCATCTGACTCTACCTTCAATATACATAATCATTTATGCCTTATAAGTAAAAGAAAGCATCTAATTTTTAAATTAATATTTCTTTCATTAATATTAAGCTGAATATTTGTCTATGAGTTGTTATGTTCATTACAAAAAAAACAAAAACAAAAAACACAGTGCCATCGAGTCGATTCCGACTCATAGCGACCCTATAGGACAGAGTAGAACTGCCCCATAGAGTTTCCAAGGAGCGCCTGGCAGATTCCAACTGCCAACCCTTTGGTTAGCAGCCATAGCACTTAACCACTACGCCACCGGGGTTTCTGTTATGTTCATTAGCTATTTTTATTTCTTTTATGTGAATTGTCTTGATTATCTATTGGAACCTCAGTATTGTCATATAAGTCAGTACATCTTACACTGTGTCCAGTTCCTAGCTGAGCTACCAGCTGACGGAAGGCAAATGAGAAAGCCAGGTAAGATGATCTAAGTCCACCTCAGATCAGCAGAACCACAAAACTGTCCTGTGGACTCACGAACAATAATAATTATTAGAGGTGTTAATCCGCTAAGTTTTGGAGTGGTTTGTTACACAGCATTAGGTAACTGATAGAATTATTTATCTAGCAAACCAGAGAGAACATTTCCAGAGCACCTGGAATGAGTTTTCAAACACCAAGGGCTTCTTTTGCTCAATTCGTAGTAAGCAAACTTGCATGAAACTCTAAGACAAGATTCTTTTAGCGGGATAAAATCCACTCTTTTAGTGAAGTCTTCTCTTTCAGAAAAATGACCCACAGTTTCTCATGCAAGAGGATCTTTCTGATAAATTTCCGGTGTCTCTTACAAGTAGTACTGAAACTTCTGTGTTCCCTTGAGTTTAATAATGCAAGGTAAAGACATAAAAGCTTAGTCTTCCCTTTTTCTTTGACATTTTCCTGCTTGAGATAGGCCACTTAAAATAAATACCAGAGGCCAATAATTATTGACAGAGTTTTATTCTTGTAATAGGGAAGTAGTCTAAACATCAAAACAAAGAGACAGTGATTGTATTATTTTCTGGCTGTAGACAACAGAATCTCATACCAATTCATATTTCTTTGGAGGGAAGCAATAATACCTTATTTGCATAGTATGGCATGAATTATTTTTAAAAAGCAATTTTCTATATAAAAAGAAATGTGCATTTAAGGGAAAAAGAATCTCTCTCTCTCACCCTCTCTTTTTTTCCAGCTACTGTGTTTTTACTCAAATAATGAGAATGTTATATATTTTTTGCCAACCACACAACCCCTTCACTCATTATTTTCTCAGGCATCCTGTACCGTATATTGTTCAGGCATATTATCTGTGAAAAATATGGTAGCTCATAGATGCCATGGCATTCAGCAATGGAGACAGGTAATAAAACTATACTTGAGAGTTACCATTAAACAAAATGCTGATGATAACTTTGAAATACTTTGCACCACAATTAGAAATTGTTCAATCGAATATCAATTTTCCTTGTAGAATCTTCAGATATGACAATATGGTGAATTACTCAGACCTTATTATGTTTTTCTGGCGTAGTGGTTAAGTCCTACAGCTGCTAACCAAAGAGTCGGCAGTTTGAATCCGCCAGGCGCTCCTTGGAAACTCTGTGGGGCAGTTCTGCTCTGTCCTATAGAGTCGCTATGAGTCGGAATCGACTCAACGGCACTGGGTTTGGTTTTTGGCTTATTATGTTTTTCATTTATATATTTCCAAATGTCAAACCACCCTTATAAATTTAGAATGTCTTTATGACTCAAAGTTAAATCTATGTCCCATTTATTATTATTTTTCCACATATTATGATTTTAAAAGGAGAGCCATAACTGTGTATATTTGTCATGCTGGACGTTTTATCTCAATGAAACCAATCAGAGTTGGTTTTCTTTCATTTCCCAACGTCTGAAATAATTTTTTTTTTATAATTTTTATTGTGCTTTAAGTGAAAGTTTGGAAACAGTGGTGGTGTAGTGGTTAAGTGCTATGGCTGCTAACCAAAGGGCCGGCAGTTCAGATCCGCCAGGTGCTCCTTGGAAACTCTGTGGGGCAGTTCTACTCTGTATTATAGGGTCGCTATGAGTTGGAATTGACTCGACAGCACTGGGTTTGGTTTCTTGGGTTTAAGTGAAAGTTTACAAATCAAGTCAGTCTCTCACACAAAAACTTATATACACCTCGCTACACACTCCCAATTACTCTCCCCCTAATGAGACAACCTGCTCTCTCTCTCCACTCTCTCTTTTCATGTCCATTTCGCCAGCTTCTAATCTCCTCTACCCTCTCATCTCCCCTCCAGGCAGGAGATGCCAACATAGTCTCAAGTGTCCACCTGATCCATGAAGCTCACTCCTCACCAGCATCCCTCTCCAACCCATTGTCCAGTCCAATCCATGTCTGAAGAGTTAGCTTCAGGAATGGTACCTGTCCTGGGGCAACAGAAGGTCTGGGGGCCATGACCACCGGGGTCCTTCCAGTCTCAGTCAGATCATTAAGTCTGGTCTTTTTATGAGAATTTGGGGTCTGCATCCCACTGCTGTCCTGCTCCCTCAGGGGTTCTCTGTTGTGTTCCCTGTCAGGGCAGTCATTGGTAGTAGCCGGGCACCATCTAGTTCTTCTGGTCTCAGGATGATGTAGTCTGTGGTTCGTGTGGCCCTTTCTGTCTCTTGGGCTCATAATTACCTCGTGTCCTTGGTGTTCTTCATTCTCCTTTGATCCAGGTGGGTTGAGATCAATTGATGCATCTTAGATGGCTGCTTGCTAGCGTTTAAGACCCCAGACACCACTCTTCAAAGTGGGATGTAGAATGTGTTTTCTTAATAGATTTTATTATGCCAATTGACTTAGATATCCCCTGAAATCAAGGCCCCCAAACCCCTGCCCCTGCTACGCTGGCCTTCGAAGCATTCAGTTTATTCGGGAAACTTCTTTGCTTTTGGTTTAGTCCAGTTGTGCTGACCTCACCTGTATTGTGTGTTGTCTTTCCCTTCACCTAAAGTAGTTCTTATCTGCCAACTAATTAGTGAATGCCCCTGTCCCACCCTCCCAACCTCCACCCTCTCCTAACCACAAAAGAATGTTTTCTTCTCTGTTTAAACTGTTTCTCGAGTTCTTATAATAGTGGTCTTATACAATATTTGTCCTTTTGCTACTTCCTAATTTCACTCAACATAATGCCTTCCATGTCCCTCCATGTTATGAAATGTTTCACAGATTCCTCACTGTTCTTTGTCGATGTGTAGTATTCCACTGCGTGAATATACCGTAATTTATTTATCCATTGATGTGCACCTTGGTTACTTCCATCTTTTTGCTATTGTAAACAGTGCTGCAGTAAACATGGGCGTGCATATATCTGTTCGTGTAAAGGCTGTTATTTCTCTAGGATATATTACAAAGAGCGAGATGGCTGGATCGTATGGTAGTTCTATTTCAAGCTTTTTAAGGAAGCACCAAATAGATTTCCAAAGTGGTTGTACCATTTGACATTCCCACCAGCAGTGTATAAGTGTTCCAATCTCTCCACAGCCTTTCCAACATTTATTGTTTTGTGTCTTTGGATTAATGCCAGCCTTGTTGGAGTAAGATGAAATCTCATTGTAGTTTTGATCTGCATTTCTCTAATGGCTAATGATCGTGAGCATTTCCTCATGTATCTGTTAGCTACTTGAATGTCTTCTTTAGTGAAGTATCTATTCATATCTCTTGCCCATTTTTTAATGGGGTTATTTGTCTTTTTGTAGTTGAGTTTTTGCAGTCTCATGTAGATTTTAGAGGTCAGGTGCTAATCGGAAATGTCATAGCTAAAGACTTTTTCCCAGCCTGTAGGTAGTCTTTTTACTCTTTGGTAAAGTCTTTGGATGAGCATAGGTGTTTGATTTTTAGGAGCTTCCAGTTATCTAGTTTTTCTTCTGCATTCTTAATAATGTTTTGTATACTGTTTATGCCATGTATTAGGGCTCCTAACGTTGTCCCTATTTTTTCTTCCATGATCTTTATCGTTTTAGATTTTTTATTTAGGTCTTTGATCCATTTTGAGCTCGTTTTTGTGCATGGAGTAGTGAGATATGGGTCTTGTTTCATTTTTTTGCACATGGATATCCAGTTATGCCAGCACCATTTGTTAAAAAGACTGTCTTTCCCCCATTTAACTGTTTTGGGGCCTTTGCCAAATATCATCTGCTCATATGTGGATGGATTTATGTCTGGATTCTCAATTCTGTTCCATTGGTCCATGTATCTGTTGTTGTACCAGTACCAGGCTGTTCTCACTACTGTGGCAGTATAATAGGTTCTAAAATCAGGTAAAGTAAGGCCTCCTACTTTGTTCCTTTTCAGTAATGCCTTGTTCATCCGGGGCTTCTTTCTCTTCCGTATGAAGTTGGTGATTTGTTTCCCCATCTCATTGAAGGATGTCATTGGGATTTGGATCAGAATTGCATTAAATGTATAGATCGCTTTTGGCAGAATAGACATTTTTATAATGTTAAGTCTTCCTATCCATGAGCAAGGTACATTTTTCCACTTATGTAAGCCTTTTTTGGTTTCTTGCAGAAGTGTACTGTAGTTTTCTTTGTATAAGTCTTTTACATTTCTGGGAAGATTTATTCCTAAGTATTTTGTCTTCTTGGTTGCTACTGTAAATGGCATTGATTTGGTGATTTCCTCTTCGATGTTCTTTTTGTTGGTGTAGAGGAATCCAACTGATTTTTGTATGTTTGTCTTGTATCCCGATACTCTGCTGAACTCTTCTATTAGTTTCAGTAGTTTTCTGGAGGATTCCTTAGGGTTTTCTATGTATAAGATCATGTCATCTGCAAATAGAGATACTTTGACTTCTTCCTTGGCAATCTGGATGCCCTTTATTTCTTTATCTAGCCTAATTGCTCTGGCTAGGACTTCTAGCACAATGTTGAATAAGAGTGGTGATAAAGGGCATCCTTGTCTGGTTCCCGATCTCAATGAGAGAGCTTTCAGGCTCTCTCAATTTAGGGTGATGTTAGCTGTTGCCTTTGTATAAATGCTCTTTATTATGTTCAGAAATTTTCCTTCTATTCCTATTTTGCTGAGAGTTTTTATCATGAATGAGTGTTGAACTTTGTCAAATGCCTTTTCTGCATCAATCGATAAAATCATGTGATTCTTGTCTTTTATTTATGTGGTGTATTACATTAGTTGTTTTTCTAATGTTGAACCATCCCGGCATACCTGGTATGAATCCAACTTGGTCATGTTGAATTAATTTTTTGATATGTTGTTGAATTCTATTGGCTACAATTTTGTTGAGGATTTTTGCATCTACGTTCATGAGGGATATAGGTCTATAATTCTCTTTTCTTGTGGTGTCTTTACCTGGTTTTGGTATCAGGGATATGGTTGTTTAATAGAATGAGTTTGGTAGTATTCCGTCCTTTTCTATGCTCTGAAATACCTTTAGTAGTAGTGGTGTTAACTCTTCTCTGAAAGTTTAGTAGAATTCTGCAGTGAAGCTGTCCGGACCAGGGCTTTTTTTGTTGGGAGTTTTTTGATTACCTTTTCAATCTCTTCTTTTGTTATGGGTCTATTTAGTTGTTCTACCTCTGTTTGTGTTAGTTTAGTTAGGTAGTGTGTTTCTAGGAATTCATCCATTTCTTCTAGGTTTTCAAATTTGTTTGAGTATAGTTTTTCATTGTAATCTGATATGATTCTTTTAATTTCAGTTGGTTCTATTGTAATATCGCCCCTCTCATTTCTTATCCAGGTTATTTGCTTCCTCTCCTGTTTTTCTTTTGTCAGTTTGGCCAGTGGCTTATCAATTTTGTTGATTTTTTTCAAAAGACCGGCTTTTGGTCTTGTTAATTCTTTCAATTGTTTTTCTGTTTTCTATTTCATTTAGTTCAGCTCTAATTTTTATTAATTGTTTTCTTCTGGTGCCTGTGGGTTTCTTTTGTTGCTGTCTTTCTCTTTTTTCATGTTGTAGGGATAATTCTTTGATTTTGGCCCTTTCTTCTTTTTGGATGTGTGCATTTATTGATATAAATTGGCCTCTGAGCACCGCTTTTGCTGTGTCCCAAAGGTTCTGATAGGAAGTGTTTTCATTCTCATTGGATTCTATGAATTTCTTTATTCCATCCTTAATGTCTTCTATAATCCAGTCTTTTTTGAGCAGGGTATTGTTCAGTTTCCAAGTGTTTGATTTCTTTTCCCTGCTTTTCCTGTTATTGATTTCCACTTTTATGGCCTTATCATCAGAGAAGATGTTTTGTAATATTTCAATGTTTTGCATTCTGCTAAGGCTTGCTTTATGACATAATATGTGGTCTATTCTAGAGAATGTTCCATGTGCACTAGGAAAGAAAGTGTACTTGGTTGCTGTTGAGTGGAGTGTTCTGTATATGTCTATGAGGTCATGTTGGTTGATTGTGGCATTTAGATCTTCCGTGTCTTTATTGAGCTTCTTTCTGGATGTCCTGTCCTTCACCGAAAGTGGTGTGTTGAAGTCTCCTACTATTATTGTGGAGCTGTCTATCTCACTTTTCAATGCTGATGGAGTTTGTTTTATGTATCTTGCAGCCCTGTCATTGGGTGCATAAATATTTAATATGGTTATATCTTCTTGGTGTATTGTCCCTTTAGTCATTATATAGTGTCCTTCCTTATCCTTTCTGATGGATTTAACTTTAAAGTCTGTTTTGTCAGGAATTAATCTTGCCACTTCTGCTCTTTTTTGATTGTTGTTTGCTTGATATATTTTTTCCATCCTTTGAGTTTTAGTTTGTTTGTGTCTCTAAGTCTAAGGTGTGTCTCTTGGAGGCAGCATATAGATGGATGTTGTTTTTTAATCTATTCTGCCACTCTCTGTCTCTTTATTGGTGCATTTAGTCCATTTACTTTCAGGGTAATTATGGATAGGTATGAATTTAGTGCTATCATTTTGATGTCTTTTTTTGTGTGTTGTTGACGGTTTCTTTTTCCCACTTAATTTTATGTGCTGAGTAGATTATCTTTATATATTGTCCTTTCCTCGTATTTGTTGTTGTTGGTTTTGTTTCTGCTGAGTCTCTATTTTTCCCCTGTATTTTATCTTGATGAGTAGGATAGTTTGTCTCCTTTGTGGTTACCTTATTATTTATCCCTATTTCTCTAAATTTAAACCTAACTTTTATTTTTTTGTATCGCTGTATCTTCCTCTCCATATGGAAGGTGTATGATTAATCTCTTAGCCCCTGTTTATTATTCTAATGTTGTCTTCTTTTATATAATATCATCGCTGTTACCGTGTTTTGAGCCTTTTTTTTTTTAAATATATATATGTAATCTTTCTTTGAGTTTTTGGATTTCCCTGTCCGGGTTGACTTCTGGTTGCTCTGCCCAGTGTTCTAGTCTTGGGTTGATACCTGATATTATTGATTTTCTAACCAAAGAACTCTTTTTAGTATTTCTTGTAGTTTTGGTTTGGTTTTTATGAATTCCCTAAACTTGTGTTTGTCTGGAAATGTCTTAATTTCACCTTCATATTTAAGAGATAGTTTTGCTGGATATATATTCTTGGCAGGCAATTTTTTCATTCAATTTTTTAAATATGTCCTCCCATTGCCTTCTTGCCTGCATGGTTTCTGCCGAGTAGTCCGAGCTTATGCTTATTGGCTTTCCTTTGTAGGTGACTTTTCGTTTATCCCTCGCTGCTCTTATAATTCTCTCTTTATCTTTGGTTTTGGCAAGTTTGATTATAATATGTCTTGGTGACTTTCTTTTAAGATCTATGTTATAAGGATTTCCTTGAGCACCTTGGATAGATATCTTCTCATCTTTCACAGTATCAGGGAAGTTTTCTGCCAACAAACCTTCAAGAATTCTCTCTGTATTTTCTGTTATCCCTCCCTGTTCTGGTACTTCAGTCACTCGTAGGTTATTTCTCTTGATAGAGTCCCACATGATTCTTAAGGTTTCTTCATTTTTAAAATTCTTTTATCTGATTTTTCTTCAAATATATTAGTGCCAAGTGATTTATCTTTGAGTTCAGAAATTCTAGCTTCTACTTGCTCAATTCTGCTCCTCTGACTTTCTATTGAGTTGCCTACTTCAGTAATTTTATTAGTAATCTTTTGAATTTCTGATTGCTGCCTGTCTATGGATTGTTCCAATTTATTAAACTTTTCATTATGTTCCTGAATAATCTTCCTAATTTCTTCAATTGCTTTTTCTGTGCGTTCCTTGGCTTGTTCTGAGTATTGTCTCATTTCCTTCCTAATGCCTTGACGTTTTCTGTATATTAAACTTTTGTGTTCTGCATCTGGTAATTCCAGGAATGCACTTTCACCTGGAAGATCCCTGAATTCTTTGTTTTGAGAACCTGTTGTGGTGATCATGGTCTGTTTCTTTATGTGACTTGATATTGACTGTTTTCTCTGAGCCATCTGTAAGTTATTGTATTAGTTTATGCTTGCTTACTGTCTCGTAGCTTCTTGCTTTGTTTTGTTTTGGTATACCCTATGGGTTGCTTGAGTGAGCTAGCTTGATTAATTTTGCCTTTGAAGCTCTGACATCCTGTCCCCAGCTGGCTAGAGCTGTTATCAGGTATATCAGTTTAGGAGTCCATTCAGTTTTCCTGTATGAATTCAGCTCAGGTGTCCAGGTAGCTGATCATCAAGTGTTTGGTACATGCTCTGTCCTACAGTCTTAGAGGGGCAGGGATGATTGGCATATATACTGGTATCTGGTTGCAGCAGGGGGTCACGCTCTGAACAAGGCAGGGGGCTGAGAACCGACCACCAAGTGTCTCTGAGGAAAGTGCGTCCCTGTTCCCTAGAGCATTCAGGTGGGTGGGTTCTGCAGAAGGACCATGGGTACCCAAAGATTTTGGTTGTAAGGACTGGGAGGTAGCAGTTATCTTTGGACCCCTGTCACGGGTGTCTGGGTGACCTGAGTGGAGCTACCAGTCCTTAGGTCCCTGATGTGGATAGGTGGGGACCTTGTTTAATAGGCAAAGCAATGTCAAACATCAAACACCCACCTCACCACCACACAGCTGAAACGGTTGGAGTCTGCCATCAAGGGCCATTCTTCTCAGGTTCCAGAGGTGTGAGTAGGCCGTGCAGCTGGCTGCTTCTCCCTGAGGAAAGTGGAGCTGAATGTTAGTATCATCCTGCCACCGCCACCACTGCCCCAGGAATGGTGCCCGAGGGCTCCCGGCGATTCAGGTCCGGTAACCCCTCTCCAATTCTGAATCCTGTCTTCCTCCCCCTGCCCCTCAGTTTGTTTTCTAAGCTTGCCTTTGAAGCTCAGGTCTCCCAGGTTGTCACAAACACACTCGTTTCACTTGTTTTTTTCAGGTCTTTGTTGTAAAGAGGGCTCGGCAGAAGCATCTGTCTCTTCTGCCATCTTGGCTCCACGTGAAATAATTTTTAATCATTTTAATTACTTATTCTTTGACTTCATAAGTTAGTCCATTTAGAAAAAAGTTGTATATACAGGTTATCCAATTTATTTCTAATTTTATGCTAATATTGAAATGCAGTTATTTTTATAGTTGTTTCATTGGCGTTTTTTCAAATTTATCAGTGTATAATACTGCAAATTGTGCAGTTATTTAATTTCAATTAATGCATTATAAATACTACATTTTCTCTTCTCTCCATTGTTTCTTATATTTAGATTAACACATTCTCTATATGCCTATGTTTGAATATTATATCTACCTTTCTTTCTATATTGCCCACCTATCACTCTATATATTTATTGATATAAGTTTGTATTCACTTATTTTATCAGTTTTCCTCCTCACTGCCTTTTTACTCCATTTTCTATTTCATAGATTCCCCCCTTTCCCTTTACAATTAGCTTTCTTTCCCCTGTTTGGAATTAGCTCGTTCTTTATCAACTTAAGTTCAGCATTTTGGTTCATTTTCTTTCATTAGTGAAGGTGAAAACATTGATGTCTGTGGATTTACCTCTTTAGAGCAGGAGAGCAGCCTAGAAAGAATATACTAATCAGCTCATCTACTGTATCTAGCACATATTTCCCTTTTCTTGTCATAAATATTATTAGACTTTTATTTTTAAATGGCAATATTAGTTCTTACAACTTTTAAAATCTTTCTCCTACTTGCTTAAACACTTCAGTGTTCGAGTCATTCCTTTAGTTTTAAATACTTTTGGCATTAAGTTGTCATTACAAACAACGCAAATGGGTAAGTTAGAAATGCTGTTAACATTATCATGCACTTTAGCCTTGGCTCGGATTGGGTAATTTTATAACTATAGTCTCACCTGATGGAGAGAAGAACCTGAAAAAATAGGACAGAAGAGAAATACATTTTGAAAGAGTGATAAAAACAATGTATATAGAATTTGAGTGTTAAAGGCAAGTGTTTTGAAGTCTGTGTACTTCCACTAACCATAATGTTTTGGAGATTTTTCCACATTGTTATGTATATCAATAATTCATATTTTTTTAAATTGTTGAGTAGTATTCCATTGTATGAATATACCGCAATTTGTGTATTCATTTTCTTATTATCATTGGGTTTCCCTATAGGCATTTAATTCTTTTCCATTTTTTAGCTTTTTGACATGCAATTGCTATAAACATTTTCATGCATGTCTTATTGTGAATATGGGTTTTCATCTTTCTTGGGAAACCAAATATAAGCAGAATTGCAGGGCTATTGAGTGAGTGTATGTTAAACTTTAGAAGAAACTGTCAAAGAGGTTTTGCAAAGTGTCTGTTCCATTTTGCACCACCACAAACAATGCATAACATTTTTAATTACTCCACATACCATTTAGTGTGGTTGGATTTTTTGTTTTTGTTTTTTAATTTAGCCATTCAGTTGGTGGGTAGTGTTATCTTCTTGTGGTTTTAATTTTCATTTATCTGAAAACTAATATATTGAATACCTTTTCCTATGCTTGTTGATCATTCATGTATTTTCTTTTGCTAATTGTGTAATCCAGCTCTCTCTAAAAAGGGACAGATAGTAAATATTTTAGTCTTTGTAAGCCATGTAAGGTCTGTGTCACATTTTTTTTTTTCTTAATAACCCTTTATAAATGTAAAAAACAATCATAGCTTATAAGTCATATAAAAACCAGGTTATAAAACAGATTTGGCTCCTGTGCCATATAGTTCACTGACAATGCGTCTATCTAGCCTTATATCCATTTTTAACTAAATTGTCATTTTATTATTGATTTGAATTGTTTGTGTATTCTGGTTGTATCCTTTTCAGGTATATGTATTCTAGTCAGATATTTTATATATATTATTATTGGTTTCAAATTTAATTCATGGAATGTATTCTGTAAGATAGCAAAATTTTATAATTTACTGCAATTTTCTTAATGGCCTACCATACGTTCTATCTTGAAATTATATTTGTGCTTGAATAGAAAGTATATTCCATATTGGGGGGGTGCACTGTTTTATAAACTTTAGTTATGTTTGGTTGGTTGATATTATTGTTTAAAATTTTTATATCATTCTTTATTTTTTTTGTAAAAAATACTCTATCAGTTACTAAAGGAGGAATGTGAACATCTTGATGTATGATTATGGAATTGTTTATTTCTTCTTTTAGTTCCTTCAATTAATGTTTCCTTATTTTGAACTTTTTATTAGGTATAAAGTTAGCACTATTATGTCTTCCTGAAGAAATGACCTTGTCCATGATGAAATACCTCTTCATATCTCTAGTAATACTTTGTTAATGTTTACTTTGATATTTATGTGGTCACAATAGCTTACTTATATTTACAGCTTGCATTGATATTTCCTTTATTTGATTTTTGAATCTAACCTGTGTCTTTTTAAAGTATATCTCTTACATAGAACATATATTTAGATCTTGCTTTTTGTATTTAATCTGACAATCTCTACTTGTTAATTGGGATATTTATCCATTTATATTTATTTTTATTATTGATAAGATTAAGTGTTAGTCTACCAATTTGTCATTTATTTTTGTTTTATTTTTCTTCTCCTACCTCTTTTTTGGTTTTCTCTGCTTCCTTTTCCAACTTTCTTTTTGCATGGAGTGATAAAGTTAATATTGCATTTTCTTTTCATTTTTATTCCTACTCTATTATTTTTTAGCCATATATCTTTGTAACTTTGTAGTAGTTACTCTAAGAAATTAGCACATGGATCCTTAACTTTACACAATCTCCCAAATATAATTAGATCCAAACTATTTAGAAAAGCCAATTATGAATAAAGAATCCCATTCTTTATGCCATTATTGTCATTATTTTACTTCTACATACATTATAAAGCCTACAATGCAATGTTATTTTTTGACTTTTCATTCAATTGTTTCCTAAAGAAATTAAGAAAAGACAAAATTTAGTCTTATATTTTCTAACATATTCACCACTTCCTGGGTTCTTCATTCTTTTATGTTAATCCTAATTTTAATTCTTTTAGTCTGTAGTAATTCTCTTAGCATTTCTTATAATTTCATATCTGCTGCTGACAGATTCCTTCAGCTTTTGCTTATGTGAAAGGATCTCTTATCTCGAAGAATAGTTTTGTTTGATCCCTAATTCTGGGTTAATGTTTTAATGATTTTTTTTTTTTTTATATATAGCACTTCTAAAAAGCGGTATGTGGCATTGTTTTTGTCTCTATTGCTTTTGATGAGAAGTTAGCTGTCATTTGTTTTATTAGTCTCCTAGTGAAGTGTCCTTTTCTTGTAGATGCTTTTAAGTCATGCTAGACCATGACTCCCAATACTATGTAATTATCCTCCATTATGTGATCTGATGTAAGTATCCTCCATTTTATGTGTTGTAAATCCTAAGTCTCAGTGTTAATAAGGCAGGGTTATGTGGGGTATATCTTGAGTCATACACTTACTAGAGGGCATGACTCAAGTCACAGCCTTACTCAAGTCACAACCTTACTCAAGTGTCTGATGTAAGGGAAGTTTCCTTGAGGGTGTGACCTACATCCAATATATATGAATGCTCTGGCAAATCTCTCTCTTGCTCTGGATCCTGCATTCAGCTTGTCATCACCTGACCACCAGATCTTGGGACTTGAGCCAACACCTGCTGTCTGACCTGCCGACTCTGGGGTTTACTAGCTTTCGCAGCCCTGTGAGCCAGCAGCTTGCCATCTGACCTGCTGCTTCTGGGATTTCCCAGCTTCCACAGCCCCATCGTTTGATCAGCCGATTCTGGGTTTGTCAGCCCCTGCAATCACATGTCAGGAGAAGCCTCCAGCCTGATGACTGATCCATGGATTTAGAACTTGCCAGCCTCCGCAACCATGTGAGCCATTTCCTTGAGAGAACTCTCTTTCTATATGTATTTATTATATACCCTTCACTACTTTTGTTTCTCTAGAGAACATAGCCTAAGACACTATGATACAGCTAGGTAGGGGGTTCCTTTTATTTATATTGCTTTAAATTTGTTCAGATTCTTAGATCTGCAAGTTGACGTATTTTTCAGGCATCAGGCATTAGTTTCACAAATATTGTTTTTTGCATCATTCTCTCTCTCTTTTTTATTCTGGGACTCCAATTATATGCCAATTATATATGTTATAACCATTGATATTATACACTGATCCCTTGATTTTTTCAATATTTTTAACTCTCATATATAATCTATGTTCAAATTCACTGAGTTTTTATTTTGCAGGGTTTAATTTTCTGTTAAGTCTATCAAATTAATTTTTCATTTAAAATGTATTTTTCAGTTCCAGAATTCACTATTATTACTATTGATATTTTCCTATTTCTTGTCGAGATTACTCATTTGTTCACTCATTATGTTAATCATTTTCTTTAACTTCTTTTTTTTTTTAATTTTTATTGTGCTTTAAGTGAAAGTTTACAAATCAAGTCAGTCTCTCATACAAAAATTATTTATGCCTTGCTATATACTCCTTTTATATATATATACTCCTAGTTGCTCTCCCCTTATTGAGACAGCACACTCCTTCTCTCCACTTTCTATTTTCGTGTCCATTCAGTCAGCTTCTGACCCCCTCTGCCCTCTCATCTCCCACCTAGACAGGAGCTGCCCATATAGCCTCGTGTGTCTACTTGATCTAAGAAGCTCACTCTTCACCAGTATCATTTTCTATCCCATAGTCCAGATCAGTCTGTGTCTGAAGAGTTGGCTTTGGGAATTGTTCCTGTCTTGGGCTAACAGAAGGTCTGGGGACCATGACCTCTGAGGTCCTTCTAGTCTCAGTCAGACCATTAAGCCTGGTCTTTTTACCGGAATTTGAGGTCTGCATTCCACTGCTGTCCTGCTGCCTAAGGGATTCTCTGTTGTGTTCCATGTCAGGGCAGTCATTGGTTGTAGCCGGGCACCGTCTAGTTCTTCTGGTCTCAGGTTTTAACTTCTTGAATACATTTACCTGATACATGTTGGAATCTTATTTCAACTGGCTGATTTTTGTTTTCCATATGGTCACAGTCTCCTTCATTTCACATTCCTAGAAATTGTTTATTGTATGTGTGACAATGAAGATAAAATGTGGAAAGTTTTGCTTACCTTACCTTTCTTTAAAAAAAAAGTATTGAGTTATGTTCATGCTTGGTTTATTTTTTGTTTGATCCAGTCTTTTTTTTTTTTTTTTCTTTAGTTTTAGGACTCGGGCAGGACTTAGGCCTTACTTTAAAATATACGTTTTACCGTTAAGGCATTGTTTCTCTGTGGTTTCAATTGAATTTCTGAATTTCTCAGGGAGATCTTTATATTTTGTGTGGTCAGAGTATCTAATGTCTCCAAGCCCTGTATAATTTATGATCTCTACATCACTCAATCTTCCTTCACATGTGTACATCCCAATCCTTAGCCATGACCATGGTGACAACCCACCTTCCAATTTCTGGATCACCTTTCTGTGCAAATTTCTTCTCCAAATAATGCTGTTCTTTAAATTATAGCTACTTACAGCTACCTTCTCAGCTCAGTGAAAATTTCTTCTCTGCTTTGGCACCATCTGTCTGCATTGCATGTCAGAAGGTATCTCCAGGCAGAAAGTTGGAGCTAACAAGTAACTTATTCCCTGCATTTGCCTTATATTAGGAAGGCCAATCCTAAAATGCCTGTTTTCCAATGCTTGAAAGTAGTCACTTCATATATTTTGTCTTCATCTATTTAATTTATGCCAGAAAAGCAAGTTCAGCAACAGTTGCTATGTATTACCCAAAGTGGAATTCTCCTCTCCATTCATTCTTACCAGAACATTTCATCACTGCTCCATCAATACACGATGCTCATTCTTTCAACTCATCTCTGCCACTGAGTAGGCAACTGTTTGAATTGTTAATTTTATCCACTGGTGTTTGAGTTGTAATGACCAATCTTATGGACACTAATTCCATCTTAACATTTAATTTAATTAACCAAATAAATGGACCTGGTTAAGTATTACTACAACCAACATAAATACAGTTCTATTATAAACCTACTTCATCATTTTCATACACATGCATATAGACACACATCATACTTACAGGCTTAGAGATAAAAAATGTAGAGAGATACAGATTATAAGCAAAGGGAAATGTAAATAGAAAGAAGCAGAGTGGGAAGAAGCAAAGGAAAATAAATCAATGTAGGTTTTTATATTAAATTGCATGAAAGACTCTCTCTTATTTTTCTCAGAGTCTTCCAAGGCATAACACAGTACATGAACAATGTCATAAAACCCATTACCGAAGAGTCTATTCCGACTCATAGCAACCCTATAGGACAGAGTAGAACTGCCCTGTGGAGTTTTCAAGGAGCGCCTGGTGGATTCAAACTGCTGACCTCTTGGTTAGTAGCCATAGCACTTAACCACTATGCTGCCAGGGTTTCCTCAATATAATAGAATAAATAATTATTTGATGAACTTAATATATACACGTTATGGTTTAATTGTGTTCCCTTAAAATGTGTGTCAATTTGGCTAATCTATTGTCTTAGTCATCCAGTGCTGCTATAACAGAAATGCCACAACTGGATGGCTTTAATAAAGAGAAATACATTTTCTCATAGTCAGTAGGCTAGAAATCCATATTTAGGGTGTCCGCTCCAGGGGAAGGCTTTCTCTCTCTGTCGTCTCTGGAGGAAGGTCCTTGTCATCAATCTTCCACTGCACTAGGAGCTTCTCTGCGTTGGAACACCAGATCCGGAGGACGCACACTGCTCCCGGCACTACTTTCTTGGTGGTATGAAGTTTCCCAGCTCTCTGATCACTTCCCTTTCCTTTTATCTCTTGTAAGACAAAAGGTGGTGCTGGCCGCACCCCAGGGAAACTCCCTTTATAATGGATCAAGGTTGTGACCTGAGCAAGGTTGTTACAACCCACCCTAATCCTCTTTAACATAATCTAATCTAGGAAAATTTTATCAATCACAAAGTGGAGGACAACCACACAATACTGGCAATCATGGCCTAACCAAGTGGACACATATTTTTGGGGGATACAATTCAATCCATGGCATTCATGATTCCCAATATTGTGTGATTGTCCACTATTTTTTCATCTGATGAGATTTCTGTATGTTTTGTGAATCCTACCTCTATGATGTTAATGAGGTAGTAATAGTGGCAGTTACATTAATGAGGCAGGACTTGATCTACAAGATTAGGATGTGTCTTAAGTCAACCTCTTTTGAGATATAAAAGAGAGAAGCAAGCAGAGACACATGGGGACCTCATACTACCAAGAAACAAGAGCTAGGAGAATTGTGCATCCTTTGGACTGGAGTCCTTGCACTGAGAAGCCCCCAGTCCAGGTGAAGATTGATGACAAGGACCTTCCTCCAGAGCCAACAGAGAGGGAAAGCCTTCCCCTGGAGCTGAGGCCCTGTCTTTGGACTTCTAGCCTACTAGACTGTGAGAATAAACTTCTGTTTGTTAAAGTCATCCACTTGTGGTATTTCTGTTATAGGAACACCAAATAACTAAGACAATGATATACTATATCTCAGTGGTTATCAAACAGGAGAGATTTTGTCCCTTAGGAGGCTCTTGGCAATGCCTGGAGACATTTTCAATTGTCGCCAATGAGGAGTACTCCTGGCATCTAGTGGGTACAGGACATGAATGCTGTTAGACATTCTATAATGCACAAGGCAGTCCCCCACAGGAAAGAATTATCTGATCCAAAATATCAGTAGTGCCAAGATTGAGAAACTCTGTTTTATCTGATATCTGTTCTATAGACACTCATAACTTTAGACTGACATAAATATATATTTATTCATACAATATTCTGACCTCTTAATGTAAAATAGTACTTTGTGGTATTCTTACTCTCCTTCCCATGCTTAATTAATTTTTTTTTACATATATATAAGTTCTTTGGATTTTTGGTGGGGGGGTATGTGTGTTTCTGTCTGTATGAAATGTTTGAGATATTTATTCTTCCTCTTTCTCACCTAAATGTAAATTTCAAAATAATAGGAATGCCATGTGTTTAGTCAGCTACTACATTCGTCATACCTTGCCCAGTGCCTGACACATAGAAGGCATTCAGTAAATAGTGAATGAATGTGCAAATACGTGAATGTATTCTTAAATATTCACAGATGTATTTTGTTTGAATTTCTATTTCTGAAGGGCTTTTTGAAAAGAATAATTTAAAAAAAACTTAGACAAACAAACAAACAAACAAAACCTGTAAGTGCAATTCTCAGAATTGCTTTGTTAAAACCTGGAGTAAGATGTCAAATACAGAAAATGTTACTCTATACCTCCTTTCATAGTTTACAAACCAAATGGTAAATGTTACACATGTTTTACTAACCTCAGACTTACGAAATCTCTGGGTAATTACCAGATCATAGGTTTATTGAATGCTTATAACTGTAATTTTTTATGCAAAAATTCAAAACTCAACTGAGTGCTAGACCATTTGTGTGTGTGTGTATAACTGCTGAATGATTTCAATAAAAGCTATTCCTAATTAAATAGGTGAGAATATTTATGTTATATATAACATTTACATTATCCATAAATGACACTGACTATTCTCTTGAAAATATACACTGTTTAAACATTAAAAATAAGTTGGAAAAAATTAAAAGAGGAAAATTAGACCCTAAATAGGTAGAGCTATATAAAGCAAAATACTAATATTGAATTTGTAGATGTCTTTGTTTCATTGCTATAAATGTTGGCATTTACAGGAAGGAGTTGTGATGTGTAAGGTTGTGTGTCAACTTGGCTGGGCCATAATTCTCAGTGGTTTGGCAGTAATGTAATGATGTAGTTCAGCAGTTATATAATGATATAGTTTGGCAATTATGCAATGATGTAATTTGGCAGTTATGTAATGATGTAATCATCCTCCACCTTGAGATCTGATGTGATCAGTCACTCAATTGTATGGGGATTTCTTTGGGGATGTCGCCTGCATCCAATATAGAAATGGATGTTATGTCACAGCTTTTGTGCTCTCTCTGGATCCTGCATCTGGCTCGTGATCATCTAATTTCTGGTTCTTGGGACATGAGCCAGCAGCCTGCCAGATTACCTGTGGGTCTTGGGATTTGTTGGCCTCTGTAGCCTGTGAGCCAGAAGCCTGCTGTATTACTTGCCGATCTTGGATTCATCAGCCTCCAAAGCCTGTGAGCCAGCAGCCTGCTGTCTGACCTGCCTATCTTGGGTTCTACGGACCCTGCCGCTACATGAGTCAGGAGAAGTTCCCAGCCTGACACCTTCCTGATCCACGGACTTGGGATTTGCCAGCCTCTACAACCATGTGGGCCATTTCCTTGAGATAAATCTCTCTCTCTCTCTATATATATATTCTTCACTGGTTTTGCTTCTCCAGAGAACCCAGCCTAAGACAGGGATTGTGCATTTTTCAAAGTTTTTCAGCCTAATCTATTTGAATCAACGGGAAATTAATAATACTAGGACATGACAAAGAAACCAAAAGCAGAATCTAAAATACTAAAGACTACTTCACATTTCACCATCATGGTCCCATTTGAGGAATCCTATCCAGAACAAGGAACTCAAATACTTTGAAAAGACTTTTGAGATTACTTTTTCTTTCTTTAATATATTTTTTAAAATGAGATTACATAACTTGTTCAAAACCACAAAACTAGTTAGAATCTTCTGACTCTGTTTCTACTTTATTAAATTATACTCATAAAATGTACTCTAAAGTACAAAATTATTAACAAATAAATAAGGGCAAGGGTATATAAAAGTTAAAACATATCATATAAAATAAATTTACTGAAAATATGAGTAAAGTTATAAGTCAGGAAATACTTTCAGAATTTTTTTTTTTTCTTTTAATTGTGCTGAATCTGAAGAAAATGATAGAGGTCTGTGCAGTCTCTCAGGATTAAATTCACAATTTGTTGACCCCTGTTGTTCTGAAAACTCACTTTAAAAAAAAATTGTTCATTGTGTGCTTAGATAAAGAGAGGGATCTAGAATAGAAAATAGGATGTGGGAAATGTCTCTTTGTTAAAAATATCTCTTTTAAATACTCTAATAAAATTTATAATCTCATTTTTAATTAAAATACACTTATAAACTATTAACCAATCACCACATCAGTGATATCTTCTCTGCATACCCCTTTTTGCCCTTTGGGGACTGGGAGTTTGGAAATGGAATTACAAATGCACTGGATGAGACCCATTTGAGTCAGAAGGTTATACTTCCAATGAAGGTGTAACTGAATGGCATATCACAGTTGGATATTGCGAGGTGACATGTAAAATAAAGTTTTAGGCTTATAGAGAGGTTGTTTATAGTTATATTTATTTCAGAGACTTCATAAACAGGCGACAAAGGTGATTTTGCTCACACTGCAGGGGAAACCACCACTCATCTGTCAGTTTTCATATTGTTGTGGCTTGCATGTTGCTGTGATACTAGAAGCTATGCTACCAGTACTTTAAATACTAGAAGAGTCTCCCATGCTGAACAGGTTTTAATGGGGCTTTCAGACTAAGACAAACTAGAAAGAAAGACCTGGTGACCTCTTTCTAAAAAAATTGGCAAGTGTAAACTTTATGAATAGCAGCAGAATATTGTCTGGTAGAGTGCTGGAAAATGAGCCCTTCAGCTTGGAAGGCACTCAAAATGCAACTGGCAAAGAGGCGCCTCCTCGATGTAGAGTTGACCTTAATGACATGAATGGTATCGGGCTTTCAGGACCTTCATTTGCTGACATAAAACACTTCAAAATGAAAAGAAACACCTGGAAACACCCATTAATAATTGGAACATGGAAGTAGAAAGTAAAAATCTGGGAAAACTGGAAGTGTGCAGAAATGAAATGGAATGCATAAAGATTGATATCCTAGGCATTAGCGAGCTGAAATGAACTAGTATTGGCCATTTTGAATCAGACAATCATATGGTCTGCTATGCCAGGAATGACAAACTGAAGAGGGACGGTGTTGTGTTCATTGTCAGAAAGAACATTGCCTGATCTCTGCTAAGGTACAACTCTGTCAGTGATAGAATAATATCCATATGCCTACAAGGGAAGATCAGCTAATATGACCATTATTCAAATTTATGCACCAACACTATGCCAAAAATGAAGAAATTGAAGATCTTTGCCAACTTCTGCAATCTGAAATTGGTAAAACATGCAATCAATGTGTGCTGATAATTACTTGTGATTGGAATGCAAAAGTTGAAAACAAAGAAGAAGGATCGGTAGATAGAAAATATGGATTTTGGTAGTAGAAACAATGCTGGAGATCGCATAACAGAATTTTGAAAGACCAAGGACTTATTCATTGCAAATACCTTTTTAAACAACATAAATGGTTACTATACAAGTGAACCTCTCCAAATGGAATATGCAAGAATCAAATCGACTACATGTGTGGAAAGAGTGGAAAGAAACTATGGAGAAGTTCAATATCATCAGTCAGAACAAGTCCAGGGGACAACTGTGGAGCTGACAATCAATTGCCCATATGAAAGTTCAAGTTGAAGATGAAGAAAATTAGCGAAAGTCCACGAGAGCAAAGTATGACCTTGTGCAAACCTTGTCTGAATTTAGAGACCATCTCAAGAATAGACTTAACACATTGAACACTAATGACTGAAGATCATATGAGTTGTGGGATGACATCAAGGACTTCATACATGAAGAAAGCGAAGGAAAGAAAAGACCAAAATGGATGTCAGAAAAGACTGTGAAACTTGCTGTTGAATGTAGAGCTACTAAACCAAAAGGAAGAAATGATGAAGTAAAAAAGCTTAACAGAAGATTTCAAAGGGCTGCTCAAGAAGACAAAATAAAGTATTATAGTGAAATGTGCCAAGACCTGGAGTTAGAAAACCAAAAGGTGAGAACATGCTGAAACAACTGAGTCAGTATTTTGCCCATAGAATCCTTGAATATTGCAAATCAACACTTGAGTTGCAATATTCAAGGATTCTATGGGCAAAATATTGACTGACACAGGAGTCAGTATTCTATTCTTTCTCTATGCTTATTTGATCTGTTTGCTGAGCAAATAATCCTAGAAAGTGGAACTATATAAAGAAGAACACAGCATCAGGATTGGAGGAAGACTCATTAACCACCTGAGATAAGAAGATGACAGAATCTTGCTTGCTGAAAGTGAAGAGGACTTGAAGCACTGTCTGATGAAGTTAAAGACCACAATCTTCAGTTTGGATTACACCTCAACATAAAGAAAACAAAAATCCTCACAACTGGACCAATAAACAATATTATGATGAATAGAGAAAATATTCAAGTTGTCAACGATTTCATTTTACTTGGATCCATAATCAATGTCCATGGAAACAGCAGTGAAGAAATCAAACAACATAATGCAGTGGACAAATCTGCTGTAAAAGACCTTTTTTAAAGTGTTAAAAAGCAGAAACGTCACTTTGAGGATTAAAGTGCTCCTGAGCCAAACAATGGTATTTTCAATTGTGTTATATGCATATGAAAGCTGGCCAGTGAATATGGAAAACCAAAGAAGAATTAATGGCTTTGAATTATGGTGTTGGTGAAGAATATTGAATGTATCATGGACTGACAGGAGAAGGAACAAATCTGTTTTGGAAAAGGTAGCTGCCAAATGACCCTTGGAAATGAGGATGGTGAGACTCAGTCTCACATACTTTAAACATGTTATCAGTAGACACCAGTCCCTGGAGAAGCTATCGTGCTTTGTAAAGTAGTGGGTCAATGAAGAAGTAGAAGATCCTCAAGGAGATGGATTGACACAGTGGCTGCAACAATGGCCTCAAGCATTCCAATGATTGTCGGGATGATGCAGGACTGGGCAGCGTTTCGTTTTGTTGTACCTAGGGTTGCTGTGAGTTGGAACTGACTCTACAGCATCTAACGACAAAAAAAAAAAAAAAAAACAGGGAAAAAACATTACCTAAAGTACAACCTTGGGGAAGCGATATGCTGACACTCTCAGAGAAATAAGACATTCTTCATAGAGAAATGTGATAATGTTCACTTATAAATTCCGACTTATTTGTAACTGACAACCAGTTATTCCTGCTAGTATGAGTTCTTGAGCTCACTGAATTAGGGGTCTTTCTGTCTACTAATACAATTTTCAAGGGTGCTGTCAACAGAAATCTATTCCAATTTTCTATCAAAACACCCAGAAATTATTTTCTTTCCTTGAGATGGTGTAATATTTGATTTGAAAGTCCACCATACCATAGAGCTTTTCAAGTGCCTCCAAACCATTCAGGAATGCAGAGTTTGTTTAAGACTAAAGTGATCAATTGAGAGTAATAGTTAAAAACAAATAAACCTTATCAACTCATTCATTTATACAAAATGACTAAAGAGTACCTACTGATACTCTAGGTTTTATGGAAAATGTTACAAAACATCTAAGGTACAATCTCTAACGGCACTTAACATCTAGTTTAGCCAAGACAAAGGGACATGAAATCATAGTAATCAGGTGTACACAATAGGCTCTAAAGTGTCTTAACACACAGTCTCCTCCTGCCAAATGGCTTGCTAGTGAAGCATGTGGAACTTCAGCTAGAGAGAAATAGGCTAATGGTGTTTCACTTCTATCCTCTGCGGCAAGCTGTACTAACATCAGTGACAACCATCTGAGGGGGATATTTCAAACCTCTACACACTAGAAACAACCCCGCTTCTTTCTAGGGGATGAGAATGCTACTTGTAACTTTGCTTTGCCTGGTTAAAGGAGTTTTTTTTTTCCTCTCCCTGTTATAAAAAAAAAGTGTGTGTTGCATTTCAGGGGTAAAGTTGAAAAGGGAAAGGTCAAAGTGGGATTGGAATTTAGGAGACAAGTTCATTTAAAACAGACCAAGAGAATCTTGATCTTCAGAAGCACTAAAAGACTTTGGGAAAGATGAGCCTGGGGAGAAGGGGCAAGACTTTAGAAATAACATCCTGAAAAGTAGATCTAAACACGGCATGGTCGTTTGTGCCTAATATTCCAAAACTGATTTTAAGAAGCAAAATATTTTGGCTGGCAAAGATACACAGCTAATCAATGGAGAAGTCTGAGGTGTTAATAGTTTAGCCCAGTCTAAGTTTGAGATAAAGTAAGAAAGGTAATATTTCTTGAAGGAATTTTGAGTTCCTTTTGTTTGACTCTTTGTTTACAACAAGTCTATCAGTATTATTTTGGAATGTCTATTTTCTTTTGTCTCCAAGATCGTATCTCTCGACTCTGAATCTGGTAAATAGTTCCTGAAGTACTAGTTAAAATTCCCTTGATCCTACTCTGAGACAGCCCTGAAAACTTAAATGAATGGTGTTTGGTGATCTCAGTTCAGTCCCCTGTAAATGTCCACATCACAAAACCACAACACTTAATTTCAGGTGATTGATTATCTCTGCTTAGCTTAAACTCAGGCGTGAGTCAGCCAGAAGACTTTATTACCCTCCATTCCAGTGAGGGTGGTCCAGCCAGGTCAAAGTCGAGGTCAATAATAGGGCAGAAAGGTACTGGTTTTGCCAGTAAGCAGGCCTACTCTCCACCAGAACAAAGAACTTCACTTCTCAGAGATGCTGTTTGCCCAAACGATGCAGTCACCACTCAGTAAAATGCTACACTGAACCTGAATAATATATTTGGCCAAATAAAAACCTTTCCATTCACAGTTTGTTTACTTCTTCATTTAGGCAGTGCAAGTATTAAATGTGATTAACTTATGAAACGCTTTAATAATATTAAACTAACATAATCTGATTCATGAATTAAGATATTTATTAAAATAAAAAACCCACAAAAATAGAGGACACAATTTTAAAAGTAACTTTTACTAGAAAAAATTTTAATTAAAATAAGACTCTTAAATTTAACATAAAAAACCCTATAATACTGTGAAATGCTTATCAATACATTCATAGTTTTTTTTCTAAATAGCAATTTTATATTTATAGTTAAAATTCAAAACCAGAATTTCTATACACTTATTTTTTATTCAAAAGTCACATTTCAAAGTATAGCCCAATATTACTCATTGTAGGGGATTTCAGGTTTTGCAACTGCAGCAAAATAAAATGATCCATCAGCACCGACTTATAAAATTGTTTCATGTAATTTTAGTGGAAAAATATGATACAAAATATTGATTCTAATAGTAACATTAAGAATCAGATGCTAAAATACAGCAAATTATCCAAAAAAGTAAATTTGGCCCTTAATTAGATGCTTTCACATGAGTTAGCACAGTACATTATGAACTAGAATTATATTCTTAATAAGGCATGAGTGAAATTGGATGAAAATAATAAGTCAGTAGGAAAACATGCAGGATAAGATTTTAGTAGGTAGTCAAATAGGCCTTTGTTTAAATGTTACCTTTATTTCTTACTAGATTGTGGATTTTGGAGAAATTATTTAAACTCTCTGAACATTGCCCATGAGTTGTCAAGTTAGGGTGGAGGACGTATGGGGGAAAATTTCTACCACATAGATTTGTTGTAAAGCATAACATTATTTACTGTGTGTGAAAACACATGGCAACTAGCTGTTCAGTGAACAGTTTCTTTTTATCCAAGTATTCATAAAGATGGCTTCGAAGAAAAAGTTAGAGCTAAAGACTCAGTTCAAAACTTAGTGACTGAAGTTTTAATTTCCCTGCAGTAGTTAATTTTCTAGGCAACATCCAATTGACTGGAAAAACTTAAATTTTATGTCATTCATCAATTAGAAAATTAATTATCCCAACTTAAATTGGGCGGTAGGCAATAGAAAGTTCCTCCTGTTGCCATGACTTGAGGAAATGTGGCTATGTTCCACGTGGATATAATGAACGGCCCCAGGGCTGTCCTTACATTTTACCCATCAGTGCAGACTACTGCACATGCAGTTTACCAGTGGCAATCGATACGTGTCACTACAACAATCGAAGTGAATCAACCATGTCCCAGTTACACTAAGAGTCTTAGAAAAGAGAGATTTTTTTAGTGCATTTATTTAAAGAAAAAAAAAATTTCTCCCTATAAGGGCTTTCCAAACTCTATTTGATACAAAATTTCGTTACATAGCAAAAATTCTTTTACTTTCTGTTGTTGTGTGCTGTCAAGTGGATTCCAACTCACCGCAACCACATGTGACTGGGTAGAACAGGCTCATAGGGTTTTCTTGATTATAATTTTTACGGAAGCAGATTACCAGGTCTTCCTCCCGCAGATCCTCTGGGTCGGTTCAAGCTGCGAAACTTTCAGTTAGCAGCGGAGAGCTTAATTTTGTGTCACCAGCCACAGCTGTGATAAAAGTGATAAAGACATTACAGAGGTGCGGAAAGTAAGAAATGAGACTCCACTAATCTCTAATCCTGCTTTCCTGGGATAAGCACTATAAAATACAATCTACTATTTGGAGCCCTGGTGGCACAATGGTTAAGAGCTTGGCTGCTAACCAAAAAGCTGGCAGTTCAAATCTACCAGAAGCTCCTTGGAAACCCTGTGAGGCAGTTCTACTCTGTCCGATAGGATTGCTGAATTGGAATCGACTTGATGGCAATGGGTTGGTATCTACTATTTATCCCTTTACAGTTTTCTGTGTATATGAAAACATATATCCTTATGTATTTTAATAAAATTAGAAGTGTGCATATATGTGTGTATATTACAAAAATTGTACCCTATTTTGGTTGGTCCGGTATAGACTAAGAATCTGGTTTGAAATCCAGGCTCTGCCTTGTGATTTTGGGTAAGTTATTCAACTTCTGCTGTGTTTTGGTTTACACAATATTAAAATGGAATGATAATGAAGTTATCCTAGAAGAGTTGCAAAGTTTTCAACATAGTGTATGTGCTAAGTAATATTAGCTATATTTTTTTAATGTAAGAATATATAAAGTTTTACCATTTTTAACTGCAGAGTATTGAGTAGATATACCGTATTTCCTTTAACTAATTCCTTATTCATGGACTTTTATATTATTTCCATTTTTTTGGTAGTATAAACTGAGTAATAATAAACTCACTTGAGGATAATTCTTTGTATACTACAGTGAACGCGTCCATAAGGCAAATTCTTAGAAGTGGAATTACTAAATAAAACAATGTGTACATTTACAATTTTGGTACTGTCAGATTATTCTTCTGACAGGTACTGATTAAAATACTATGAACTGTCTGTAAGAAATACCTATTTCCTTAAGCTATCCACAAAACTAGCTATCAGCAATATTTTTAATCTTTACCAGTTTAATTAAATGGAATAGGATTCATTTAGTCAAATACATATTTATTTGCTTATTATATCAAACATCTCTTCATGAACTTCATAGTCATTTTCCTTATTTCTTCTATAAACTACCCACTAAATGCTTTGCCCTTTTTTTCTTTCAAGATTTTCACCTTTTTTTCTTATTCATATCTCAGCACTCTTTATATATTAAGAATATTAACCACCTTTTATGTCAAAAAGCATGAATGATGTTGGCAGTATTCTCAGTCACTGCTTTTCCCCAATAAGATTTCATCATTATATACATTTGAGGCACTTAATTAAAAAAAGTCTACATAAAAATCATACGGGTTTAATTTTTTTTTCTCTAGAACTAAGACAATTTTTACTTGCTACTTTTGTAAAAATTGTAACCTGTGATAGCTTTTGTAAATACACAAACACTCCGTAGGCCACTAAAGATCTGAGCATCCTGATATGCTAATTTACATAGTTACATTTTAATTTAGGTTTACTTGAATCTCCTTATTTGTGTTCTCTAAAAGAGAAATTTTTTACTTTATATTTTAAGCACTTGATTTCTCTCTTTAGGAGAAAATTTTTATACAGTTGTCAGGGTGCGCTTTTAAACCACAAATATGATCACGTTTAAAGTCCTTTTAATGCCTTCTGTGTGCAAATGCTTAAGACGGCTTATAGCAGGGCTAGTCAAAGTGTTAGCTGAGGAGGAGTGGCATCAGCATCAGCCAGACCTTATTAGAAATGCAAATTTAGGGACCCACAGCAGACTTACTGAATCAGAACTGATGCTGAGGCTTGAGAAGTGCTGAACAAGACGCTGAATGAACTGATGTCCAGTCTTCCTTTCTGACTTTGTTTTCTCTTGCTCTGTTGTTGATCACTGTGCTCCAATTGCACTGGATTTCTTGCAGCTAAATGTTCCCTTCTATTTCAAGTCTTCACATCTTTTCCCTTTGCCTGGAATAGTTTTATTTTCCTTTTGTTCTGTTAACTCTTATCCATCATTTAGATCACAACTTAAACGCTACTTCCTCAAGGAAGTCTTCCACCATCAAACCACACCTTTCCATATTCTATGTTCTAATGGTTCCCTTATGGTTCTTGCTCTTCTTCTTATTTTTTTAATCGGTACATGCTAGGGGGGTTCTTATATCCCCCAACACCCTCCCTCTGCTAATTCCTAATCATAGAGAGTCTGTGCCTGTTTTTGTTTTTCTTCTTGATCCTCTCATTTGTGCTCAATTCCAGGACTAGAAACTCTTGTTCTTCCAGTCTCTTTTGGAGCTAATTTTTTATGATTCTGCCCAACAAAGAGTAGATCACCATCAAGTATCATTGTTGAATATGATGCCCACGTGAAGATGTTGTGAATCTTTAATTACCGAACTAAGGGACTTCACCAAGGATACACCCTTTTTCCACCAAGGATTTATTTGTGTTTTAGTCACTATGGACCAAGTGTAATTTGGAATAAATTTATTTTAAAATTTAGCTGCTTCTTCACACTGTTTCCCAAATTATAAAAATCAACCAGGCATTTTTCCTATGATGATTAAAGTATAATTTCTTCACACTACAATGGTATCTAATATATATGTGTGTGTATATATATATGTGTATGTGTATAACACTGTTAATATAATCCAATGTTAATTTCCAGTTCACATTAATTTTCAGTATTAATATGGCGAGTTGTTCCACATCTCATATGCTGTTAGAAAAGCATCATTGTTTAAACCTTAGAGAGACACCTGTCTGGTTTTGTACGTGGGTAATTTTTAATTGTATTATGTCAGGAAATTGTTTTTCTTTTCCCTTGTGTGTTTGTTCTCTTATCACTCATCCCATCTCACACTTTGAAATCTATCCTGACTCTAATAGGATAAGATGATTAATCATCATAGAAGCTGACATGTATAACACAGAACAATAAAGAAAAAAGGAAACAAAGGGAATCTGAGTTCTATACCACCATCTTTGGTAAACATGAGAAGTGGACAGCTACATTTTAAATTGTGAAAGAAGGATTTTATTATATTCTTATAATACAATCTGACCATATTTGAATTAAAAGTATGTTGCATATATTATACATTATTCTAAACATTAAATATCTAAATGATTGAAAAATCAGACTTGTTTTCCTTCACAGAAGAGGAAAATAGTAATTTGTATGGTTCATATATATAAACATCAATTTCATATTTAAGAAACAGATTATCTGTATCCTATACAGTCTCTATAAGTTGGAATTGACTTGACAGCAATGGGTTTGGTTTTGGCTTTGGTTGTTCCACATAACAAGATGGAGTTTTATACAAACTACTTTACTGCATAGATACCAATCTTTTTGTAGAAGGAACTACAGGGTAAAATTATAAAATGGATAGGAGGCATTGATAGAACAATATAGAAAACTGTCCTCAACTTAGAAGGAAATATTAAAAAAAAAAATTGCTCAATATAGTATTTGTCTTGTGTAATACAAAGGCTATGAACTGGCATTCCACGAAATCCCACAGACTGAGTCATTTGCTGATGAGCAGATCCATAAAATGTGGCTGATTATATTCAAGTACTTGTTTAAATTTTTTTCCTACTATAATGAGAGCTTATAATTATTGGGTTCCTAATAAATGCCTGGCAATTATTTATTCTTTAATTAAATTATCTTAGCAATATAGGTATTACGGTCTCAGTTTTTAAGTTGCAGAAACTGAGGTTCGATGATACAGTAATTTTTCCAAGGCCAAATAGCTAGGAGGTAACAGTCAAAATTTAAACATAACCCTGACTTCAAAGTCTGTGCTCATTCCATTCCATCCTTCGGACCAAGAAGTCTCAAATGTTAGGTGTTTATCAATATACTTAAATAATGAGGGCCAGCTATTTTGAGCTGGCATAGAAGCTTAAAGCTAGATATAGCTGGTGACCCTTAAAAAAAAGAAACAAACCCAAACCCGTTGCTGTGGAATTGATTCTGACTCATAGTGACCTGAGTCTGTGATCCATAGTTAATGAGTTATATCTGTATAATTATCTTATAACTTTATCAGAGGGCTAATTTCTATGCAAACCTGTCATCCAATATATTTTACTATTACTAAAACTAAATCGGAGGATAGGGACTACTCACTGAATTCCATCCTGGGAAATCATAGTGAATCAAGTAATTCTAGGTTTAAGCAAAATGAGGACCAGAGTACTGATTTGTTGTTGTTGTTAAACATCTTTATAGCTGAGTATACTGCTTGGTGTGTGCTAATGTCATTGTTTCACATTGCCTTGATTAACGAGGAAATGTTAAAGACCAAAGTTTTCAAATCTCTCACATTTAGTTCTGCTTCCAAAAATCAAGGTAAAACATGCAGGTATTATTTTCCATCTTTTGACCAGTCTAATCATTTTGAATCTTAAATAAAGATCATTTCAGATCTTTGAGTTTAGAAAGACTTTCTTTTTGCTCGGCAACTGTAGATCTCAGCCTGAGGAAGCATGATTACGTTGCAAATATTTTACTATCTTAATGCCAGCTCCCACCATCTTCTTGATGAATCAACTCAGAGACAAAATTATTAATCAAAATGGAAAGTGTTATTACGGAAGATATTTTATGAGAAAGTTGATCCATAATGAAGACCTTCTGCTGTAACTTCATTCCTTGAGATACCAAAGGTATGATTTTGAAAGCTGTTAATGGTGCCATCTCTGTTCTTTGAACTGGGCATCCAGCAAAGATGCAGGACTCATGCTACAGAAGCTCCAAATCTAAAAAAACATATTCTACCCACAATTGTTCTAACAATAAGTAACATGGCAAAATTTATAAACAGCAGTTTTATGTCTCAAAGTCAATGAAAAATTTTGGTAAAATTATATGCTTAGCAATTTTTCTTTTCCTGTTTTTAAAATTTGGGCTTAAGGATGTGACTTTGATTCTAGTTTTCCTATAAGGAATTCCATGCCCCTAGGCTTTAGCAATGGGTTTTGATTTAAGAATTGACGGAGCTCTACGCTATATGACATAAATGAATTCTCTTTATTCAACTTGAAAAGACAGATTTTAGTCATTTGTTTTGCATTGTGCAACAAATATATCTGAGAATGTGGTTTTAGCTTCCTAAAGAAATTTTTAAAAATAAAAATCTTAAACAATACATAAAATTTATTTCAGAAATTTATGGGTGTACCTATCTAAAATAATCTATGCAGAGAACACAATTATATCATATTAATGTCATTTCTAGTAATACAGTCTAAGGAAGGAGTAGGTGGGGACGGGGAGGGGAACCAAGCTAAAGCACAAGGGCCAGGGAAGGCCACCTGGAGAAGGTGACATGTGAGTGACACCTGTCAGGGGATGAGAGATAAAACTATAAACTGCAAGTCTAAGTTCTAATATAGTGAAATGTTTCAACACTATTAAATGTAATGTTAGATACACAGAAGACTGCAAAAAGTAAAATATATGCTGTTCTTTCATTACAGGGCCTTTTCTATTTTCTGAAAAGTCTTTTTTATTTTTAAAACATTTTTACACTTATATTTTCTACATAAAAACAAATTTTAGTAGTCATGGCCAAATATGTTAAAATGGTTACTAAATATTAAACTTATATTCTTCTATTTCTAAAACATAAAAATAAAAAAAAATATTTCAGATGTTTATTTTCACAATAATTGGGTGGGAAAAAAAGCTCACATTGATATTTACTCTGTCTTTGAATGATGTAAAATCCAGTAGAGCATGAATACTCTTAACATATATGAGAGAAAGATGGGATAAAAAAAATTTTTTTTCAAGCCACAAGCCTGTAGCTATAGGCTATGTAATCATTCAGACCAAGAAAGCATGTAAACATTTGCACATTTATTCAATCTCAAAATCTACACTTGTGTCTAACGATTTAAGATTTCCTTTTAACCTCTGACTCTTAATAGCATTGGCAAGTCCTCTATAAAACAAGAATCCGCTATAAAATAGGATTACATTGGGCTTTCAAACAATAAATGAAAGGCAGAGGAGTAGTAAAAGGAGAGAAAGATCAAATACTCTGTTTTTCAGTCTAAATTTTAGTCTCTATTTTTATGGGAAGCTTTTTTGTGTCACTTGGTAGTTCTGAAAGTCTGGAAAGTATGTCCAATATATTTTGAATAATAATCAATAGGGATAGCTTGAAAATGTTTTATTTTTGAAGAAAGGATTTTCATTGCATTCCCAAAGAAAATCTAAATGTCTAAGAATCAAAACAATTGGTGAAGAGGGGAACACAAAGGACCAAGACTATTGTATTGTCTGTTTACTTTGTTCAGTGGTGGTGCGGTCTCTTTTCTGAAGACATGATTAGATGGGATGACCATCTGACTAGCGTGCACACGTCCATATTTCTTTTTCACCCAGTGTTGGAGTTGGGTGGAGTGAGCATTTCCTCCAAACAAATTATGCACAGGAAGCTATAAAATAGACTAAAAGAAATTCCCAAAGTGTGGTAAGCTCATCATAAATGGTGTGACAATATTAATTTAAATTTCTCATAAGTGATATTTAAGGAATTACAAACTTTAGGCATCATTCTTAATCTGTAGTATGGGGATCTTTTATCAAAATATTTCTATGAACCCTTTGTTTCCTAAATACATGAACAAAGTAAAGCAATGCATTTTTTAGCTTAGTATTTCTAAAAACACAGTAATTAATATATATAGGAAAGACCCTAAAGGGGAAAGCCTTCGCTTCTATTGAACTCAAGGGAATTTCACATACTTTTTTTTTTTTTTATTGTTTTACTCTTCCTGGCAATACAATGAGGTAAGTGTTGTTGACATTATGTGGTGTGGAGTAGGCCCCTGACTCTTGGTGAGTCCCTGCACAACAGAACAAAATGCTACCTGGTCCTGTATCATCCCCATGACTAGCTTGTAAATTGGACCATTGTGATCAATAGTGTTTTTATTGGCTAATTTTCAGAAGTAAATCCCCAGGCCTTTCTTTCTAGCCTGTTTTAGTCTGGAAGCTCTGCTGAAACATGTTCAGCATCATAGCAATGGGCCAGCCTCCACTGATAGACAGGAAGTGGCTGTGCCTAAGGTGCGTTGGCTGGAATCGAATCCAGGTCTTCTGTATGGTAATGGAGAATTCTACACCCAACCACCGGTGTCTTGAGGGAGGAGTTATTATTCCCTATTACATATGAGAAAACAGTCAGTTTAGACAGGGTAGTTAGTAACTTGCCAAAGTTACTTTATCAGCTGTTGAGTCGGTTTCGACTCCTAGTGGCTCAGTGGTTCAGAGTAAAAGTGTACTTCATAGGATTTATTTGGATTTGACCTTTCAGAAGCAAATTGCCAGGCCTTTCTTCCCAGTCACCCCTGCGTGAATTCCAACCACCAACCTTTCAATGAGTAGTCAAGCACTTAACCATTTACACCACCTAGGGACTCCCAAAGATGCTTTAGTAAATGAGTCCAAAAGCTTCAAACCCAAACTCATTTATGCCTAATTCCAAGACCTAAGGCCTTTACAAATTAGGGCACAGTCTTATGTGAAGGTTAATACATTAGATAGTTATTCAGCAAAGAATTGTATCTACTTTCTTATATCACCTAATTTTGTAGGGAAGGATCTGTATTTATCTGCCTTATAGCCAAGGATCTTACTTCCCTGCCCAGTTAGGCAGTTGTATCAATATCTTGTGCTGCAACCTGAGGAGACTGGGAGTGCCATCTTGACTCACAGGCCAACTCAAATGCCACTTTCACTTGTCTGGACTTCCCGAGTTCACTCAGTGTAACTAATAAAATTTAGAAGTGTCCTCAATTTTGTAACCTGTCCCCCTCCCACCCCCCATGTCTGACTGTCCCAACAAATCGTGAGCTCTTTGGGGACATGTCTTCTAATAAAATGAAAAATATACCTGAGAGAATAAAAAATAGATTCTACAGAAATGCAAATTAAAACCATGAAGAGATACCACTATACTTATTAGAACGGTTAAGATTAAAATACGTTGACAATTCCAAGGACTGGTGAGGATGTGGACCGTTTAAAACTCTGATACATTGCTGGTGGGAATGTGAAATGTTACAGCCATTCTGGGAAACAGCTGGTGGTTTCTAATAAAATTAAACAGACACTTCCATATAACTCCTATTCCTGGGTATTTACACTAGAAAAATGAAAACCTATGTTCACAGAAAAACTTATAAACAAATGCTCATAGAGGCATTATTTTTAACAGTAAAAACTGGAAATAATCCAAATGTTCTTAATGTGTGAGTGAATAAACAAACCGTGGTACATCCAAACAATGGAATACTACTCAACAATAAACAGAATGAACTCTTGATATGCATAATGTCGACAAATCTGAGTGAAGTAAGGCACTCTCAGATGGTAACATACCGCATAATTTTATATGACATTCTCAAAAAACTATGTTGACAGAGAATAAATCAGTGGTTTATAGGCTTATGGGTGGAGGGAGGTTATGACTACACAGGGAGAACATGAAGGGTTTTTTTGGGGGGGAGGAGGGGTGACGAAAATATTCTGTGTATTGATTGCGGTGGTGGTTACATGAATCTACATACATGTTGAAATTCATAAAGTTGTACCCCACAGTAAAAAAAAATGAATTTTACTGATAATTTTAAAAATAAAATGTCTTCCCAACACTCCTCCCCAAATAATATTAGAGATCAAAGAAATGCAAATGAAATCTTATTTCCCTCATCTTCATTATAAGCTAAAAAAAACTGACTTGTTGCCGTTGAGTCAATTCCAACTCATAGCGACCCTATGGGATAGGGTAGAACTGCCCCTATAGAGTTTCAAAGGAGCACCTGGTGGATTCCAACTGCTGACCTTCTGGTTAGCAGTCCTAGCTCTTAACCGCTAGCCTCCAGGGTTTCCCAGTAAGAGGCTTTGAAATTTTCCGCAAATGATTTTTTTTTTTTTAAGCTTAATATGGAACATCTATATAACTAAACACCCGTTGCCATCGAGTTGATTCTGACGCATAGTGACCCTATAGGGCAGAGTAAAACTGCCCCTTAGAGTTTCCAAGGAGCACCTGGTGGATTTGAACTGCTGACCTTTAGGTCAGCAGCCAAGCTTTTAACCACTGAGCCACCAGAGCTCCAAATAATTAAGTGATAGTAAAGTAAATGGTATGATTAATTCTCTAAAAGATGCATTATAATTTTAAAGTGGATTCTCTTCTTATACATTTATTTCTATGAATTATTTTCTCAGACAATTGGAAGGCTTATGAATGGTAAACTTTTGGTCTTTGTGTGAAAATGTCTTTATTTCACATTCTCTTTTGAATAACTGTTTAGATATGCATAGAATTCTGGACTGTCATTTGCGTCTATTATATCTGAAGAGAAGCTGGTGTGATGAGTAGGCTAATTGTGTTTTCTTGTGGGCAATCTGTCCTTTCTTTCTGTTGCTTGTAAGATTTCCTTTTTGTTTTCCATATTCTGTAGATTCACCATGCTACAGCTGGGTAATTTTTTTTTAAATCTTGCTTAGGACTCTGTTTGATTCCTAAAATTATAGATTTCATCTCTTTCTTTGATTCTGGAAAATTCTTAGCCATTATCTCTTGGAATAGTTCTTTCCCATGCTATTTTTTTTTCTTTTATATAGGCAATCCTATTTTATGCCTAATAATATGTATTTTATGCCTATGAATTATTTTTCTTATCCAAATCCTTTTGTAGACTGCAAGCTTTCCCAGTGCTTCTCTCCATTGGCAGGTGGGTGTTTCCCAGATTCTTAGAATAAAAAAAAAATAAAATAATTTTTTTTTTTAGAATATGGAGCACTTCATGGCTTCAGAGTTCAAGGCTTTCCCAATATCCAGAACTGTGGCCAAGTCGCCTTATTCTTTCTGGTTGTTAGAACTTGAGATTTAGCACCCAGATCCCGGGTTTTTTTATAGGCCAGCCTCCATGGGAAGTTGCAGTTTCAACTTTCCCTTACTACGCTGACTTATTCCCCCCACGTCTTCATTTTTAACATCTGCATACTTTAAATTTTTCTTCAGAACTTAGCAATATATTAGAATGACTTTTTATAATATTTGATCTGCATTTCTATGTGCTTGTGTGTGTGTGTTCACCATGGAAGATGGAAGTTCTCTCACACACTTACCAAAGGCTGGCAATAGCTTTAGAAAAAAATGTAGACTGTAGATTTACAGATGATAGGATAGTCCCCATCCCCACTACCCACATGAATAAACACAGTGCTCTTTTAAGGACTTTCACTAGGAAGTGCTTGATAAATATTTCTTTAAGGAAAGAATGTATGAATGAAAAATGGCTGGGACATTGTGCATTAATGTGTGGAGAAGAACCTCAAAAGTGTCCCGATTTTTGATTATAGAAGGTTAATCACTTTTCTAATTTATCTCTCCAACAAGCAAATGCATTACATTTCTTCTATTTGCCAAATCATGAGTAGCCTTCAAAAGTCAGCAGTACAGTCCAGTGTCTGCTTGTGTGTGTGGGTGTACATTTGTTGACTAATCATTCCACCAATAGGATGCATGCTAAAATCTAGGAGTGTAGCAGTTGTTATGGAAACACAGAATTAAAAAATCTGACCTTGTCAGACAACATGGACTATTGCATTTGAATTGAGTCTTAGTGGATGCATAGAAGTCTGATATTAGGTAACAGACAATAAGGGAAAGACCATTTTAGGCTATGTGGACTATAGTAAATACCAAGGTGAAAAATATGTGAAAGGGGAAATAAGAAGTAAATATGGCTGGAGAATTGCATATTTGTTTTGGACTTAAAGAAGGGCTAGGAAGGCATAACCCACAAAAGACAGTCGCCATGGAGTTGATTCTGACTCAGCAACCCGATAGACAGAGTAGAACTGCCCCAGATGGTTTCCAAGAAGTGGCTAGGGGATTCGAACTGCGGATTTTCAGTTAGCAGCCGAGCTCTTAACCACTGTACCACCAGGTCTCCAATGGGAGGTAAATTTATAAACTTAGGCAGAGTGAGAGCATGAAAATCATGTCATCCTAAGAAGTTTGGATTTTACTGTAGAGGAGATACAGTGTCATTAAGAGAAGTTAAGAAGGAAACGATATGATCAAATTAGAGATTTATAAGTCATGAGCTTAGAGCAGTGTGGAAGTGAAAGAGACTAGTAAAGTGCCTGGCAATAAATTGTGAGGGCCTGAGTAGTGATTCAGTCAACAAATAGTATTCAGCCCATGGTAACTTATTAATCAATTTGAATGGCATCTAAAAACTGAAATTGTTGATTCTCTAATGAATGTGTTGGAGATTATTTTCTCAGGCCCTAAGAAACTCTTCAAGTCCCTAACAGATCAGATACATTTGTAAAGTCTCTTTAAGTTTTTTGACAGTGGTTGTAATGAGTATACGGCTATGACATAAAAAAACGTCTACATAGCTAAGTTTGTATCTAGCCAAAACAGTTCCTCTCACACAGTTTTAAAATTACGGCCCAAATGTGAATTATGAACAGATTTGCTTTCACCAAATTCAGGCATCCTCATTCACTGTCCCGTCATCTGCAGACAATGCTTAATTGGTTCTCCGTTTCAATCTAACTGAAAGTACCACGAATAACTTTCTTCAAAAAAAGAGTCAAAAGCAAGGCATAGAATTTTAAAGTGCAGCTTTTGTAGTAACATTTCGAGTAATTTCTGGAAGTTGAAAAATGCTGATTGGTCGCCTAGGGGGTTATGCTAAGGAAAACAAGACAGAAATCCAAGCTGTAGAATTCATGAAAAACTTTGTTCCAGGCAAACAATAGTGAAACCCAACGTTGCCTGAAACGGGAAATTTGAGTCTGCAATCTGTTAGACTTTAGGCACTGATAAGTGATAAGATTCTGTGCTGTGTTTTGAAAGGAATACAGTAAACACAATTCTAGACAGACTTGCCTCAGGCTTAACATGACACTTAAGTGCTCTGTAAGTGAAAAGAAAAGGCAATTCTGGACACATTACAAACTGTTTTTTATTTTCTAGTATTAAAGCTAAATGCCAAGTAATATCTACCAACGGGAATAAAGTTCTCTTTATTGTGTTTCATCAAGTCTATACAAACTTTGATGTGAGGGAGAAAATAATTATTGCTTTAAGTAGGAATGTATACGAACATTTGAAAATCCTTTAGTTTTTGAGCATGTAACTATTCCAAAACAAGCCAAAGGTGATTACAGCATAAATTACCGCTTGTACGTAAATCTGGGTTCAAATTTATTTTCTATAGTGGTAAAAGTAATAATTAAGTAATTGTTAGTTTTAACAACCATACTTCCCTAACACATAGTTTTCCTGTATAAACTTCCAACCCAGGAAGGGAAGAAACAATAACAACTGCCATATCTTATGTTGGGGCAAGTATTTGATAATCTAAGGTAGAAATTAGCTTGATTTTCAAAAATAAACCATTCCACTAGAGTTTTGGAATTAGGGTAATTGGTGGAACTGTATGTGGTGGCTTCTTTAAATGTTTCCCCATGTATTTAAAAATAAGAAAATAAAATGATATATAAACATTAATTAAAAAAAAAGAATTCTTCACTGTTAGAGCTTGTGGATTTCCATGGGGTAGAATATAATACAAAATTTGAATGGGATTTGCCTTAAAATTATGAAAGAATTTTCTGTTGAAAAAAATTTCTACAATTTGATACTGAGACAAATTTTCTTCCCTTCTAATGATCTTAACTAAGAGGAGTCATTCATGTACTTTACAATTACATGTACACAATTGAAATAAGACAAACAGAAGTTTGATAATTATATGGGCTGAATTGAAAAAATTATAAAATTACAATTTCCCTTTTATCCATTTTTAGCTCCTCACATTTCAGCTTTGTGTTGGCTATAAAGTCACCTTGTCTCATTATTATGGGAATTGCATTTCATTCTATTACATCTCTAATATGTAAGATTTACAAATTAGAGCAAAATATTTTTTAATATATTAAAAATTGCTATTGAATTTTTTTTTAATTTAAAGCACCCCCTATGTAATTTACAAGATTAAAATAAGAAGTTTGTGAAATGGACCAAGTAATTTAATATCAATACATTTTATCTATAATTTTTTTGAAGTCAAAGGCAAAGGGAGAGAAATTTCACTTAATTTAAAAGGGTTTATAGCAACAGCTTTCCCTTGTGCTATTCTAGAAAAAAATTGTGTGATATATTTGAAAGAGCAAGAAAGATTTGAGATTGAATCTCTATTCTACTACTAATAGCCTTTTGACATCAGGAAAATTAACATTTAATGAATAAAATATATGACTAAACCCATTTTCATCAGATATGAAATGGAAATAACAACAGCAATCTTAGATCAAGAGATGAGTATATAAAGGAATTATCAAAGTAGATTTTCAATAAATGAAAATTATGGTAGGGCTAGAAATAGTAGTAATTAGCAATGGCATGTTGTTACTACACTGAAGAACATACAAAATAAATATTAGTGTTCTAAATTAGTTGTTATTGGTAGGTGCTCTCCAGTCATTTTTGACGTGTAGCAACATCATGTGACAGAGTAGAACTGCTCCATCGGGTTTTTCTTGGCTGTAATCTTTATGGATGATCTGGTCATTCTCCAGTGGAACAACTGGGTGGGTACCTACCACCCTTTCCAATAGCAACAGAGCACTTATTTGCTTGCTTCACCAAGGTACCTTTTTAAGTTGGTACAGTTACTTTAAAAGAACAGATTTGTTTTAATCAGCAAATGTCTTTAAAAGAAGTTTACATTACTCTTAATTCCAATTTAATAATATTTCTACTCCTTATGATAGTTTATCTTTACTTAAGATATTGTATACCAAATCAAAATCAAGAAACATTGTGATAGACACCATGAGACGCAATGAAGATGCAAAAGTGAAACAAGAGCTACAATCCGTTTAAACAAATAAGTATGTATACACATAACTGTTGGAGTATAGAAAATGTTGATAGAATTAGGGAAACACCAAGGATTGAGAAACCATCTAGCAGACTGTAGGAAGATGATTCTAGAAGTAGGGTCTTACAGAGAAGGTAACAGGAGAATAGAGTTAGAATAATAGAATTAAAAAGGCCAGATGACTAGGTGGTAAAGCAAGAGGGCTTTTCATGGTAAATGCCTGAATTGATGAAACTATTTCGCATTTTGAGGAACTGCCTTCAATGTAGTATTGTTGTTAAGGTTTGATAGAATAAACATGTTATACGGGTGGGGTTGAGAAGGAATACAGAACCAGATCTGTTGTGCTAAGAGCTTGAGATGTTTTCTCTTTCTTGCAAGAGATGGGGACTAATGATCTCGTCACCTATTTATTTAAAGAACAACATTGCTAAATTTCCATTTAATTAAAAAAAAAAGAGAGAGAGAGGAAAAGAAAAGAAAATGTGGGGTGAGCATTAGATGATGGAGAACAAAAATCAAAATCAAGGCCATAATTTGCAGAAAAAAACCCAAGGGCATGGATTTATGTAAAAGAGCAAAAATGCCTTCAAAGATTATGCAGTGAAATAAGTCAGAAGACAGCAGGTATTTCATTTCAGTTTCAAAGTTTATAAATCATGATTCTCACTGCTACTCATGCCATTTCTTCACACTTAGAAGAATAAAACACTATTCATGTTTGAAACAGCCTGTTATTTTACTTTAAGTGGTCAAATTATAAATACTTGATATACTTTTCTAAGTTAACCATTACTTAGCTAATTATACTTTAACTGGTTTACACATTTCTAATTATAAAATAAAGTGAATTTACTGGGAAATCTTTGACTATAAGTTAAAGTAAGTCAAATGAAGAAAAAAATCCTTACTAATTTAATTACAGAAAAGGAAACACTGTTTCTTATCTGATGCATTTCCACATATATTTAGTCCACAGACATTAAAGAATCTAACCAATTCTTAACCATCGTGCACTGAAAATAATTCAGATATTTTGAAATTATTCACAATAATATGGTAAGCATGCTTGTGCAGAAATCACTGGGAACACCTCTGATAATTTCTTTAGGATAAATTCTACATGCATGGGGAAGGCATTTTTAAGCCTCTTGATGCACATGAAGCTACCCTAAAGAGAGGCTGTGCCAATTTCATTGCTCACTTTTCTCACGATTGCTGGGAATTATCATGTTTTAAGTGTTTTTAAATTTGATATGAAGCAATCATGATATCATGATTGCTTCACTTAACATTTCTTTAATTACCAGTAAAGGTGACTTTCACCACTCATCTGGCACTTTGCCATACTATGGTGGCTTGCATGTGGCTGTGATTCTGGAAGCTAAACCACCATTATTTCGAATACCAAATACCAGCAGGGTCACCCATGGTGGACAGGTTTCATTGGAGCTTCCAGACTAGGACAAACTAGAAAGAGGGACTTGTCCATCTACTTATGGAAAAAAAAAAAAAAAAATTGGCAAGTGAAAATCTTATTAATAGCAGTGGAACATTGTGTGATATGTGCCAAAATTTGAGCATGTCAGATTGAAAGGCACTCAAAAAATGACTGTAGAAGAGCTGCCGCCTCAAAGCAGTTGTTGTTAGGTGCCATCGAGTCAGTTCTGATTCCTAGTGACCCTATGCACAGCAGAAGGAAATGCTGCCCGGTGCTGCGCCAGCCTCACAATTGTTGCTATGCTTGAGCCCATTGTAGCAGCCACTATGTCAATCCATCTCCTTGAGAGTCTTCCTCTTTTTCACTGACACTCTACTTTAACAAGCATGATGTCCTTCTCCAGGGACTGATCCCTCCTGATAACATGTCCAAAGTATGTGAGATGCAGTCTTGCCATCCTTGCTTCCAAGGAACATTCTTGTACTTCTTCCAAGACAGGTTTGTTCATTCTTTTGGCAGTCCATGGTATATTCAAAATTCTCCAACACCACAATTCAAAGATGTCAGTTCTTCTTTGGTCTTCCTTGCTCATTGCCCAGCTTTTGCATGTGCATGTGAAGCGATTGAAACACCATGGCTTGGGCCAGGTGAGCCTTAGTCCTCAAGGTGACATCTTTGCTTTTTAACACTTTAAAGAGATCTCTTGCAGCAGATTTTCCCAATGCAGTACCTCTGATTTCTAGACTGCTGCTTCCATGGGTGTTGAATGTGGATCCAAGTCAAATGAAATCCTTGACAGCCTCAACCTTTTCTCTGTTTTTGATGATGCTGGAAACGCTGGAGGCATAGTGGCTAAATGCTATGGCTACTAACCAAAGAGTGGCTCTTTGAATCCGCCAGGCGCTCCTTGGAAACTCTGTGGGGCAGTTCTACTCAGTCCTACAGGGTCGTTTTGAGTTGGATTTGGTTTTGGTTTATCACAATGTTGCTTACTGGTCCAGTTGTGAGGATTTTAGTTTTCTTTAGGTTGAGGTGTAATCCGTACTAAAGGCTGTGGTCTTTGATCTTTCTCAATAAGTGCTACATGTCCTCTTCACTTTCAGCAAACAAGGTTCTGTCATCTGTATAACCCAAGTTGTTAATGAGCCTTCCTCCAACCCTGATGCCCTGTTCATCTTCATATAGTCCAGCTTCTCAAATTATTTGCTCAGTGTACGAATTGAATAGGTATAATGAAAGGATACAACCCTGGCACACACCTTTCCTAACTTTAAACCATGCAGTATCCCCTTGTTCTTTTTGAACAACTGCCTCATGATCCATGTACAGATTCCTCATGAACACAATTAAGTATTCCAGAATTCCCATTGTTTGCAATGTTATCCAGAATTTGTTATGACCCACATAGTCAAATGCCATAGCATAGACAATAAAACACAGGTAAACATCTTTCTGGTATTCTCTGTTTTCAGCCAACATTCATTTGACATCAGCAATGATGTCCTTGGTTCCATGTACTCTTTTAAACCCAGCTTGAATTGTGGGGAGTTCCCTGTTGATATACTGTTGCAGAGGCTTTTGAATGATCTTCAGCAAAATACTGCTTGCGTGTGATATGAATGATATTGTTTCTTTATTTGTGCATTTGGTTGAATCACCTTTCTTTGGAAGAGGCATGAATATGGAACTCTTCCAGTCGGTTGGCCAAGTAGCTGTCTTCCAAATTTCTTGGCATAGATGAGTGAGCACTTGCAGTGCTGCATCCATTTGTTGAAACATCTCAATTGAAAGCCCATCGATTCCTGCTGCCAAGTTTTCTGCCAATGTCTTCAATACAGCTTGGACTTCTTCCTTCAATACCATTGGCTCCTGGTCATATGTTACCTCCTGAAATGGTTGAACATTGACCAATTCTTTTTGGTATAATGACTCTGTATATTCCTTCCATCTTCTTTTTATGCTTACTGTTGTTTAATATTTTTCTTGTGAAATCCTTCAGAATTGCAACTCGAGGCTTGAATTTTTTCTTCAGTTCTTTCAGCTCGAGAAATACTGAGTGTGGTTTTTCCCTTTTGGTTTTCTATCCCCAGGCCTTTGCATATGTCATCATAATACCTTACTTTGTCTTCTCAAGTTGGCCTTTGAAATCTTCTGTTTAGCTCTTTTGCTTCATCATTTTTTCCTTTTGCTTTAGCTACTTGATGTTCAACAGCAAGTTTCAGAGTCTCTTCCGACATCCTTTTAGACCTTTTCTTTCCCTCCTGTCTTTTTAATGACCTCTTGCTTTCTTCATGTATGATGTCCTTGATGTCATTCCACATCTTTTCTGGTCTTTGGTCATTACTGTTCAATGTATTGAATCTATTCTTGAGATGGTCTCTAAATTCGGGTGGTCTCTAAATACTCAAGGTTGTACTTTGGCTCTTGTGGACTTAATCCTATTTTCTTCAGTTTCATCTTGAACTTGCATAAGAGTAATTGATGATCTGGTCTGCAGTTGGCCCCTGACCTTATTCTAGCTGATGATATTGAGCTTTTCCGTTGTCTCTTTCCACGCATGTAGTCAGTTTGATTCCTGTGTATTCCATCTGGTGAGGTCCATGTGTATAGTTCCTGTTCCTGTTGGTGAAAAAAGGTATTTGCAATAAAGAAGTTGTGGGCCTTGCAAAATTCAATCATGTGATCTCCAGCATCATTTCTATCACCAAGGCCATATTTTCCAACTACTCATCCTTCTTTGTTTCTAACTTTCACATTCCTATCACCGGTAATTATCAATGCATCTTGATTGCACGTTCTATCAATTTCAGACTGCAGAAGTTGGTAAAAACCTTCAATTTCTTCATCTTTGGCCTTAGTGGTTGGTGCATAAATTTGAATAATAGTCTTATTAACTGATCTTCCTTGTAAGTATATGGATATTATTCTATCACTCATAGAGCTGTACTTCAGAATAGACCTTTAAATGTTATTTTTGACAATGAATACGACATCATTCCCCTTCAAGTTGTCATTCCCAGCAAGGGCACCATATGATTGTCTGATTCAAAATGACCAATAGCAGTTCCTTTCAGCTCACTAATGCCTAGGATATCAATCTTTATTCATTCCATTTCATTTTTGACAATTTCCAATTTTCCTAGATTTCATACTCTATACATTCCAGGTTCCAATTTTTAATGGATCTTTGCAGCTGTTTCTTCTTATTTTGAGTCATGCCTCAAAGTAGAGTCAACCTTAAAGAGTGGATGGAGTCAAGGTTTTGGGATCTTAATTTGCTGATGTGGCATGACTCACAATATCCATATGCCTACAAAGAAGCTAAGTGGGTTATTATTCAAATTTATGCATTAATCACTATCCAAAATGAAGAAATTGAATATTTTTTTACCAATTTCTGCAGTCTGAAAATAATCAAACATGCAATCAAGATACACTGATAATTATAGTTGATTGGAATGCAAAAGTTGGAAACAAAGATCTGTAGTTTGGAAAATATGGTTTTGGTAATAGAAATGATGCCAGAGATCCCATGATGGAATTTTGCAAGGCCAATGATTTATTCAATGGAAATAGCTTTTTCAACAACATAGTAGGTGACTATACCCATGAAGTAGAGAGTCAACAAAAGAGAGGAAAAACCTCAAGCAGGTGGATTGACACAGTGGCTACAATGCTGGATCCAAGCATAGTAATGGCTGTTAGGATGGCACAAGACCAGGAAGTGTTTCATTATGTTGGACATAAGGTCACTGTGAGTTGGAATCCACTCAAAATCACCTAACAACATACACTTGCACCTCACCAGATGGAATATATAGGGATCAAATTGACTACGTTTGTGGAAAGAGAAATGGGAAAACTTGATATCATCAGTCAGAAGAAGGCCAGGAGCCAACTGCAGAAAAAACCTTCAATTGCTCATGTGGAAATTGAAGTTGAAGCTGAAGAAAATTAAAACAAGTCCATGAGATCCAAAATATGACCTTGAGTATATGTCTTTTGAATTTAGAGACCATGTCAATAAGAGATTTGAGGTATTGAACAAAAAAAATCAGACAAGTTGTGAGATGACATCAAGAACATCATACATGAAAAAAGCAAAAGGGAGGAAAAAAGAAAAGATCAAAATGTATGTCAGATGAGACTCCGAAACATGCTCTTGAACATAGAGCACCTAAAGTGAATAGAAAAAATGAAGTAAAAATGCTGAACAAATTTCAAATAGCAGCTTAAGATTGCAAAGTAAAGTATTATAATGAAATGTGCAAAAACCTGGAGTTAGAAGACCAAAAGGGAAGAATACACTTGGCATTTCTCAAGCTAAAAGAACCAAAGAAAAAATTCAAGCCTCAGGTTGCAGTATTGAAGGATACTATGAGCAAAATATTGAACTACACAGGAATCATCAAAAAAAGATGGAAAGAATACACAGTCACTGTACACAAAGAATTGGTCAATGTTCAACCATTTTAGGAGGTAGCATATGATCAAAAACTGATGGTAATGAAGGAAGAAGTCCAAGCTGTACTGAAGACACTGGTGAAAAACAAGGCTCCTGGAAATGACAGAATAACAATTGAGATGTTTCAGCAAACAGATGAGGTGCTAGAAATGCTCACTCATCTATGCCAAGAAATTTGGAAAACAGCTACCTGGTGAACCTACTAGAAGAGATCCTTATTTGTGCCTATTCCAAAGAAAGGTGATGGAACAGAATGTGGAAATCATCAAACAATATCATTAACATCACAAGCAAGTGATGCTAAAGATAATTCATAAGTGGTTGCTTAGTTCACCAACAGGAAACTACCAGGTATACAAGCTGGATTCAGCAGAAGACATGAAATGAGAGATATCGTTGCTGATGTCAGAAGGATCTTGGCTGAAAACAGAGAATACCAGAAAGATGTTTACTGTGTTTTATTGACTATGCAAAGGTATTTGATTGTGCGGATCATAACAAATTACGGACAACATTGCGAAGAATGGAAATTCTAGAACACTTGATTATGCTCATGAGAAGCTGTTTATAGAACAAGAAGAAGTCATTAGAACAGAATGAGAGAACACTGCGTAGTTTAAAATCAGGAAAGGTGTGTGTCAGGATGGTATCATTTCACCACACTTATTCAATCCCTGTGCTGAGCAAATAATGTGAGAAATTGGAGTATATGAAGAAGAATGCAGCACCAGGATTGGCGGAAGACTCATCAACCACCTGTGACATGCAGATGACACAACCTTGCTTGTTGTAAGTGAAAAAGATTTGAAGACTTACTGATTAAGATCAAAGACTGCAGCTTTCAGTATGGATTATTCCTGAACATAAAGAAAACAAAAATCCTCACAACGTGACCAATAAGCAACATCAAGATAAACAGATAAGATATTGACGTTGTTGAGGATTTCGTTTTACTTGGATCCATAAACAATACCCATGGAAGCAGCAGTCAAGAAATCAAACAGCATATTACAGTGGACAAATCTGCTGCAAAAGACCTCTTTAAAGTTTTAAACAGAAAAGATATCACTTTGAGGACTAAGGTGCACCTGGCCCCAGTCATGGTATTTTAAATTGCCTCGTATGCATGGTAAAATTTGACAGTGAATAAGGAAGATCTACAAACCATTGATGCCTTTGACTTATGGTGTGTTGGTGAAGAATATTGAATATACCATGAACTGCCAGAAGAATGAACAGATCTGTCCTAGAAGCGCAGCCAGAATGCTTCTTAGAAATGAGGTTGGTAAGTCTTTGTTTCATGTATTTTGGAAATGTTATTAGTACAGGCCAGCCCCTAAGAAAGGATATCATGATTGGTAAAGTAGAGGATAAAGAGGAAAGTGAAGAAGACCGTCAACAATATGGATTGACACAGTGGCTGCAATAATGGGCTCAAACATAGCAAAGGTTGTGAAAATGGCACAGTACTGGGCAGTGTTCTGTTGTATGTACAGTAGTTATGAGTCAAAACTTACTCAAGAGCACCTAACAACAACAAAGGTGAATTCTTTTTTCATAGAATTTTGAGAAACAATTTTTTGCTATTTTCTAGAAGCTTGAAAATAAAAAACGTAATAACTTTTTCATTTACACAAAACATCCAAGTAAACTACCACCTATGTAAAGATAAAACTACAAAGCCCTTTTTTTCTCTTTCTTTCATTAAAATTTTCTCCTGATTTTCTCTAATTAGCTTTAGAGAGGTATATTTTTTTAATGAAAGAATTGAAATATGAGGTAATTAACCAGGTCTTACAGAAAACCTAAAAAACAAAAAAACCCAGTGCCGTTGAGTCAATTCTGACTCATAGCGACCCTATAGGACAGAGTAGAAGTGCCCTATAGAGCTTGCAAGGAGTACCTGGCGGATTTGAACTGCCAGCCCTTTGGTTAGCAGCTGTAGCACTTAACCACTACGCTGCCAAGGTTTCCAGTCGGAAAACACTATGGAACAATTCTAATCTGTAACGCATGGGGTTGCCATGATTTGGAATCAACTGGAGAGCAACGAGTTTGTTTTGGGGGGCATTTAGTCACCAATTGTTGGAACAGGAAAAGACAGATTAATTGGTGATAGGAAGAAATTGACAGAACAGTTTCATGTTGTTTTTGGTCTCAGAAAACAAGATAATTACCTTATGGGGTAACTTCTATCATAAACACTGTTACGAAAGAACCACCAATTGGTATACTATAGATAGGTCTGAAATTAAGGTTGTAAAGCCTGGGATTAAGTATATACAGAAGATATTGTGATTTGCTCAACCAAGTACCCATCACAGGAGGCATCAAGACAAAGCTTCATAACATACAACTTACATAGTCACCTGGTGGTATTATTTCCCAAACCTCTGTAAACCAACCACATTTCTGGGTCAGACACCAAGCAAAGTGTCCTGTATACCATTCATTATATTCTTTCCATTGCCATTAATTGATGAGTTTCAGAGCTATAATTATCTGAATAATGGGGCTTCATTTGAAAAGGAGAGGGTAAAATAAGAATAAATTGTCATAAAAATGCAACTAATTTTATTGAACACATGTTTCTGACTAGAAGTAAACTCATAAGACTAAAAATAAAGAAATTAATAATAACACGAGGCTACGCCCTTAAAATTTTTGAACTTAATAAACGTGAGATTTGGAGTTCAATAAAACTTCTAAAAATTGTTCAAAACACATCAACTGGTTCCAAAATAGAAACTTAACTTTACAAATTTAAATTCCAAAGACAGGAAGTAAAGGCAGTAAAAGTTCAGTGCTAAGGGAATTTGTTGACAAAACCACAGGGTCATTATATGTACTATTTGAGGATTTGCAAAGGCCTGAAGATGTTATATGTAATTTTACAACATCTAAAACCAAGAGGTCGGCAGTTCGAATCCACCAGGTGCTCCTTGGAAACTCTATGAGGCAGTTCTACACTGTCTTATAGGGTCACCGTGAGTTGGAATCAACTTGATGGCAACGTTTTTGTTTTGTTTTGTTTTAAATGCGGCATTTATTAATAGCAAATAAGAATATACTGGAGAATTACAATCCAGGTAGAGTCATTTTCCTAACTACAAGCCTTCTGAAGTAATGAGCTTAATTAATTTGTATTTACCAATAGAACAAAAGAGAAACATACCCTTTCCTTTGTGGTTCCTGCCATCAAATCTTGAATTGACAGCATTAAAGAAGAATATCGTGTACGCTCTGCCCATGAACAAGGCTAGATTTAAACAGATGGTCTTTCATTCAATAACTGTTCAGAAAATGTTCTTTAAACTGAACTGAATTCACAGGCCTATTATTTGTTCCGAAAATCTGAATTTGCATTTTCTGCTGTGCAATAAGGAAAATGCAGGGCTGGTTTTGTAGCATAATTCCAACATTTAGATTAACTCCCAGGCATCCTATTAGTATTGTGGACACTATATTATTGTTCTACTCAAATAACTTTTTGCATAAAATAGAAGGTTTTAAAAAAATTGACCCAAACAATAATTGCCATCATTTGTGTGTTAACCTTAATAGGGATATTACTGAAGAAAAAAATGAATTATCTAGCTAATTAACTAGCAAACTTTAGTAAATGCTTGTTTTAATGCAATCTTAATGCAGTTCTTAGCATCCAAGACACACACACACACACACAGACACACACACACAGACACACACAGATACACACACGCACACACATACACACACACGGAAGCTTCAGAGAATTTTAAAACTGTCCTGGTTATCGGCTTATCCTTGTAAGCTTCTACTTATCTTATCAAATTCAGGCATCACTTTTGCTTCCTTCTGCTAATAAGGTCTGGAGCAGAGCTTTTCTCTACCCGCTTGGTAATTCTTTTGCAGACAGAGTCTCAGCCTGTTGGCTCTCCCCTCACTTATCTCTCTATTTAGCTTTTTTTTTTTTTTTTTTTAAGTGCAACTACAAATCCAAACCCATTTTCCTCCATTGCTGGAATTTTAAGATTTCTGACAATATGAAACATTTTTTTTTTCTTCATCAAAATCTCTTTTCTAAGTAGATTTTGGTTTTCTGGATGTCTAAATGATTGCGTGGGAATTCCAGGTCGTGATTAACCTAACATTTGTATACACTGGTGTGTTTTTTGATCCAAACAAATCTTGTTTTACTATTTTCAAATGTTATTAGAGTTAGTGTGGGTATGTGGTGAACACTGATTTCTATAATCTGAGTAATACGAGTACATATATATTTTTAACAAAATATTCCCATGCTGAATTAAGAAAACAAAATTATGAGAATCAGCATATTAAGAATCTCTTAAACCTATCAAACTATGGTTTTAAAATATGGAGACTGTTTCAAGTCAAGTTCCATATTTTCATTAACCCACAGTGTAATTAATTTTTCTGGAAATTACTTATACAAACCAAATTCAACATGAGTAAGAATGAGAAAATATGACCTTGAGCTTTCTGAATCTCAGTTTTTTTGTCTGAGAAGAATAAGTGAAAGAACATTATTTATTACTCAACACAGTGATTGATGAATAACAGGGTTTCAGTCAATCGCTGTTGTTGTCAGGGGCCATAGAGTGGATTCCTTCTCATTGTGATGCAGTCTGGCGGAGTAAAACTGCCCCAGACGGTTTTCTTGGCTGTAATCTTCACAGAAGCAGATCACCAGGTCTTTCTTCTGTGGAACAGCTGGGTGGGTTCGAAATAGTTAAGTGCTTGACCACTAAACTTTTGATTAGTGGCCAAGCACTTAACCATTAATGCCACTAAAAAAAAAAAAATTCTGTCTAGTTGATTCCAACTCATAGAAACCCTGTGGAACAGAGTAAAACTGCCCCACAGGGTTTCCAAGGAGCACCTGGTAGATTTGAAATGCTGACCTTTTGGTTAACAGGTGTAGCTCTTAACTACTACACTGCCAGGGTCAACTCTTCAATCAACCACTAACCTACTGATATCCACTTGATTCTGACTCTTGGTGACTTATCCCATAGGGTTTCCAAGGCTGTAATATTTTTTCTTTCTTTCTTTCAAATCGTGTTTTAGATAAAGGCTTACAGAGCAAATTAGTTTCTCATTAAACAATTAATACACATGTTATTTTGGGACATTGGTTGCCAACCCCACGACGTGTTGACACTCTCCCTTCTCAACCTTGGGTTCTCCATTACCAGCTTTCCTGTCCTCTCCTGCCTTCTTGTCCTTGCCCCTGGGCTGGTGTGCATATTTAGTCTTGTTTTGTTTTATGGTCCTGTCTATCTTTCATTTTTTTTTTTTTTCTATCTTTGGCTGTAGGGTAAACCTCAGGAGTGACTTCAGTACTGAATTAATAGGGTGTCTGGGGGCCAGACTCTTGGCATTTCTCCAGTCTCTGTCAGACCAGTAAGTCTGGACTTTTTTTGTGAGTTAAAATTTTGTTCTACATGTTTCTGCATCTCTGTCTGAGATCCTCTGTTTTGATCCCTGTCAGAGAAGTTGATGGCGGTAGCCAGGCACCATTTCGTTGTGCTGGACTCAGTCTGGTGGAGGCTGTGGTAGTTGTGGTCCATGAGTAAAGGCTGTAATCTTTACATAAGCAGACTGCCATGTCTTTCTCCCACGTAGCAGCTGGTGAGTTCCCAATGCTGACCTTTCGTTTAACAGCCAAGTGCTTAACCACTGTGCCACTAGGGCTCCAATCAATCACTAGGGGCAGAAAATAAGAATGTATATTGTATTCATGCTTGAATCGAGCAAGAATAATGCTTCTGGCACTTTTGTCTAAGACAATGCACAAATTAATTAATTATCAGTCTCCTTGTCTATAACCTAGTAATAAAAATTAATAATTCAGAGGATAATTGTAAAGATAAATGAGTCAATATAAACAGTATATAACTGAATGTTTTGTTATTGCTACTACTATTATTAATATTTCTATGAAATGAGATAATCTATACAAAGTATGTGGTACCATTATTACTGTTGTTGTTGCTTTTAGATTAGCCCATGATACCAGTTAAATAGTAATTGTTATCAATTTATAAATGATAGCTTTGGAAGACAGATTTCAAATTCAATAGACTTTTCATAAATCAAAGGGCAGCAGAAGTAAACAGATTGCAGCTTCATCAATATTCAGTTAAATTAGAGCAGCTGAAGAGAACAGAAGTGAAAGGAGGAGAAAGAATTGATTATATTTTGAGAAGGATAAAAAAGAAAAGAGTATAAGGAAAAAACAAAGTACAGTGAATATGCCGTGTCCTGCCACAGCTTAAAAAGCAAAGTTAAGGACATGAAACAAAATGAAGGGCACAGCATGTAAGAACTCTGAGGTAAACTTCCCTATGAACTGAGAACTTGTGAAAACCTTTCCGGAGTTCTGCAGCATGTGGACAACTCCCAAGCTTAAGAGGAATGTGAAAACTTGGAGAGGGTTCAGAGGACAGCCACAAAGATAATGAATTGGTTGTAAAGTAAGACCTACAAGGAAAGGTTAAAAGATCTGGAATTATTCAACTTGGAGGCAAGAACTAAGAATTTATTTAAGTCTTCAAGTTAAAAAATATATGGTGCCCATCTCAGTCTTCTCCGTGAATTAAAAGGAGGAAATCAGTTTAAATCTCAGGACGGAAAATTTATGGAATTTAAACAATAATTTAACAAGCAGGTTCATTACACATCATTAAGGGCTCCTGAGAGTGGTTTACAAAATGTACATGCTCCTTTAAGTTGTATAATTTATTTACATATTTATTTTAGTTAGCTGTGAAGGTGCAGTCTTTGATGAAGAAGAGAAATAGCCTAGATGACCTAGCAGGGTCCTTTCCAGTCTTAAATTTCCCTGAAATCTGGAGTTAAGTATTAATAGTCCATTAAATCATTGCCACATTTCAAGCCTTGCCTCATGTTCAGTTTGCTTTAGGACTGGGGATGAGGGAACAAAGTTGAGGTGATTTGGACCAAGGTAAGTCCAGGAGAAGAGGCCAGGGTGGGAGCTGAGAAGCTAATGAATGTTGACCAGTTGGTAGAGGGGCATCCCTGGCAGAGGGAACAGTGGATTAAAAGCCCAGGGGTGTGAATAACGGAGTTGACACACACATGCAATGGGGCATAATTTGGGTGTGCTTGGAGCATATTGTCCATGCAAAGAAATAGTAGGGGTTGGAAGGCACGGAGAGATTGACTGACATAGGACCACGCAGGGATTTTAATTTCATGATGAAGTTAATCTTAGTCTCTTAGGAGTGAAGAAGATTGGAAAGGTATTTTAACGGGAAATACTGTGATGAAATTTATGTTTTGGGGAAGCGATACTGACAACAATGTGAAAGGCAGATTACAGATGAGAAACACTGGCTGCAGGAATAGCCGATAGAGCTATGTCTATATTCAGCCATCCAGTTGAGAGAGAATAAAGATCTTAACTAAGATGCAGTAGGGATAGTAAAGGAAGACAAAATGAGGGCCATTTAGGAGATAAGATGAATGAAACTATCTATATGGTTGTCAGGTGTGGGGATAAGAGAGAGGGACCAGGTATAATTTTTACCTTGATACCTGTGGCATCTAAGTGAAAAGTCATGCTGTTAATAAAGAAAGAGGGTGCTCATAGATACAAAGCTTTCATTGATTCATTTGTTTATCAATTCATTCAACAAATAAGGAGTTACTTAGGATCAGGCATTGAATTAGATACTAGTTGACCAGGATGCTTATTAATAAGGTAAACGTATGGCCTGATTTGCTTGGGACAGTCCTGGTTCACATGTGCTATTCTCATACATATCCTCACTACTTAGAGGACTCCTTTCTTTCTCAAAAGAAGCCTTGTTTGGAAGATGAATTACTCAGCCTACCTTTAAGATGCTATAGTCTAATGATAGAGCACTATAAGATAGAAGATAATTGTAGTATGTTAATAAAAAGTGCATACAAGTGCTAGGAAAGCATAAATATATGGCCTGTTATCTAGATTTGGGAGGGTAAAGAATAATTTTTTAGACAAATAAAACTAGGTTGAATCCTGAAGAAGTCATATGATTAAGCCAGGTGAAGGGAATGGGATGACTCTGTATGTGTATACCTGTGTGTGTGTGTGTATGTGTGTGACATAAATGGAGACAGGCAGTCAAAAAGAGCAAGTTTATGGTGAGAAATCTTGAATTCAGTTCTGGGCACTTTGATTTTAAAGAGTCTGGGGGAACATTCATATGTTGGTAACAAAAACCTGAACTCAGAAGGCCTGGAGAAAGGGACCATAAAGGGTGTATTCAGCTGCATGTAAAATTTTTGATATTTTTTATACACACATATATATATAGAGAGAGAGAGAGAAATTTATATCAAGGAAATGGCTTAAGTGGTTGTAGAGGCTGGAAAGTCCCAAGTCCATGGGTCAGGTATCAAGCTGGAGGCTTCTCCTGCCTCATGCAGCTGGAGGGGCTGATGAATCCAAGATCAGCAGGTAAGATGGCAGGCTGCTGGCTCAAGTCCTGAGAACTGGTGTTCAGATGATAACCAGCCAAATGCCTGATCCGGAACAGAACAAAAGACAGTGAGCTTTGCCAGAAAGCCTATATATACTGGATGTAGTCCATACCCCCAAGGAAACTTCCTTTCAACTGAATGGCTGCTCATAGCAGGTCTCATCATGGAGGAAATTACATTATATCAGATCACATCCTGGAGGTGATTACATCACTACATAACTGCCAAACTACATCATAACTGCTGGACCACTAAGAATCATGCCCCAGCCAAGCTGACACACAACCTTAACCATCACAGACTCTATCACAATCTATTTCGGTAGACCATTTTAGTGCTTGCTACCAGAGGCCTCCTGGTTGGAACAAAGAATCAAATCTTTACCCTTGTCCATTGTCCTCCTCCTCCCTCCCCCCCCTTCCACCCCCCCGCCCCACGCAAACTAGATGCCTCAAACTGGATTCAATAAAGACTTGATGCTAGTAGTCAGAGTTTAGTTTTGGATTTGATTCTAGAACTCCAGCTGATAAGCCATCGGGATTAGTTTTAAAGAAGCTCACTTAGCATTATAATCTTCTAAAGCTTTGCACTTTGCTTGTTAAGTCTGTTTTTTAATTAAATGCTTCAACCTTAGTTATAATCAATTCTTTTGAAAGAAACAAGGCACCTAATTGGATTTTTTTTTGTTCATTTTATTGTTTTAAAAACTATTGTAATTGAGGCTTCATATGGTTGTCATGTTTATTTGGAGTAGTAGATCCAAGTAAGAACTGTGTTGCTTCCAAAACACCATTAAGTATCCTAAAATATATCTCTTATATATGTATATAGACATTTCCTCTTTTAGCTCTAACTATTTGACACTATCAACTAGAAATGAAACACTCTGTTTTTGCAACTGTATGGATATGCTTCCCTATTTTGTAAAGTACAATTTTGGTCAAACAGAAAATATCATTCCCTCAAAGTTTGTCCTTTATCTTTTTTGGCTTTATCTTTCAAGCTAAGGCAGGACAATTGTTCTTTCGGTGTTTCTTTCCCTTCCCATATTGACAGGTGTGGGTTTTTTGTTGCTTTGTTTTTTTTTTTAATTGTCTTCCTAGAGTAGTCCTAGATATGCCCTCATTCTTAGATCTATCTAATTCTTAATCTGAAGAGTTAATACTTTTTTTTTTTTTTTTTTAGTCTTCAAAATGTTCTGTGAGGCCTTGCAAATCAGAGAAGGGACAGTCTGCCATCTTATCTTTGTACTCCCTACTCAATCTGCCACTTCAGATTTAAGATAATCAATAACAAAAGTAAACATGGCAGTTGCAATATTTTCTTCCTGGCTAGAACCAGGTTACTTACTGAATGTGTTAATGAGATGGTCTCTAATATCTGAAATATATTAATTTTTAATCACTGCATATTAAAAAAATGGATTTTAGAAAATCAATTTTACAGGAAAGACATCAAGGATAACCTCTAAGGGGTCTTCTTCTATTTTATACTCCTTTTGTATCTTTTTTTTTTTTTTTATCTATCCTTGGCCAAGTTTTGATTTATATGTTTGATATCTCTTTGGTAATCAGTTTACTTTGATTTCTCTAACCAAGTCTTAGCATCCTCTGGTCCCAAGAGGTAATTCCTGAACTATATGTCCCAAGGGCAATACTAAATTCTTTGGTAAACTGTTGTCTTTCCATGTGAGGGTTCAGAAATTCTTTAACTGAAAATCTAATTTTAACTAAGGTTTAAAGCCTTAAATGCTGTTCATTGTCTCCTGATGTGTTATAAGACAGTGTGAGAATTTGTATTTCCAGTAACAAGAGTGTATGGAAAAGGCTGGTAGAGGAAAATAAACAGGGTCTAGAAAAAGGGCCGAAGAAGGAGAAGGAACAAAGCAAGGGGTGGTGTGTTGGGGAAGAAGGGTAGTCGAAGTAAGTAAGGAGATTAGGAAGAATGTCAGAAAAGAGTTCAGTCCAGAGTTGGGTCCAGAGGAGGACAGTTCAAGTTTCAATTTTAGATCCTTCACATAGGTTCTCTTTTTCTCAGGGTAGCAGTTTTAGAATTTTCCTATACTTTAAAAGCCGTTTCATATTAATGAAAATAATGCTGGTCATTGAATAATTGAAGTCTCAGAAGCCTTTAATTTCCAAGATGCCACAAGAGTGAATTATTTTATTTGAATTCCAAGTTCCCTAGAGAGGGCACTGAAATCCTATGCTGCTCTTCGTAAAATTCTGCAAGACCTTCAAATATTTGGACCTTTTGTCATTTAGTAATGTCTTTACATGTAACCAAGGCAATGACCCAGAGATTCATTTAATAACTGATGATTACTGATATTCAAATGATCAGACAACCAGAACCAAGAACCTCTCTATTACACCATCTTGTCTATGAGAGCTACTAGTAGTGAAACAAATCAGAGTTTTTCATCAAGAGAAATTCAAAGAAAGAATATTTGTCTAACTGATGCTCAGTGTAACAGAGTGTATAGGAGTTAGTAGTCCAGTATCTGGAAAAGGGAGCTGTCAATTGCCTCTTGCACGCTCTAGCCTTGTCAAAATGGCCTGGGCTAAGAAGCAAGATGGTCCAAACCCATACACTTTTAAGAATGTAACACCCTCCTAAAATCAGATACAGAAACATGATGTTATTAGAAATATTCATAGCTACAACATAAAAAACAAAAAATGCTTTTTTGAAATATATTTAAACACATAGGAATAGCCTCACAAAACATTAAAGTTGGAAGTCAGGAGACAAAATTCTATGTACTATAATATCACAAATTTGCAAAAATACTTCATGGAGTTTTAGAACAGACATTAAGGCATTATCCTAAAAAATTGAAAATGGCAATTTTTGTTTTGTTCTGTTTTGAAACTATTGGCAATTTGATTTATTTATTCCTACCCTTTTCTGGATAGTCTTAAATTTTCCATATGTGTCATATGTTGATTATCTAATTATAAAAATGAGAAAAATATAAAACTCCATCTTTCTATATATGTTATTTGGGTATTTATGAGAAGCAATATCATTTTCAAATAACTTGCAGTATTTGTACCTATCTCTTTTAAATATGTATTACACATATCTATATACATATATATTATATTTACATTGTTGATGTTGTTAGGTGCCATCGAGTCATATATTTACATATATACATAATTACATATATTTTTCACATAAAATTGGAGACAAATGCCAAAATATTATTGTGACATCAACGTCTCAATAAATAAAAATGTCCATTCTGTAATTTGTATTTTAGAACTCCATTCAATGAGATCTAAAATACTGACATGTCAAATACTGCATTTTTACTCAAATAGAAAAAAAAAAAAAATTTTTTTTTTTTTCTTTAGGGCATGCCTTAAATGTTTCTTTGCCAGCCATGCCCTCTCTCTCCCTAGGTATTTTCGTTAAGTGCGTCCACTACTAAGTCGAAGTTTCAATTTGTTTTTGTCAAATGTTTTGAGAGTGGATAAGTGAAATCCCTTCCATTCTCTTCCTCAGTATGTTTACTGGAAGTGAGAATAAAATTAATATACTTTTGTTGTGTATAAACAGGGTCCAGATTCTTTTCAATGTAAGATACTTAGTACTTAGGAATCACTCAAGGGGAGAATGTGTAATTATGGCTAAGTTTTTATAATATGTTGACCCAAAAATTATCTGCCTGATGAATAAAAATGTTATTCACTTATGTAGCCAGTATATTTTCTATTTGGGTGAATTTGAACTGTAAAGCAATTTTAAAATAACTTTTATTTCAGTTTCAAGCAGGTTTGTATGGAAAGAAATTCATTTTCTCAATTCCAGTGAATGAACATATGGCACATCTTTGGTGTCCTCTGTTTACAATTATTTTTGAAATGTTGTTTTAGATAGCCCTTTAAAATAAAGTAAGTATAGTAATTAACATGATTTTTGTATGAATATACAATAAAATTCAGTGCAACCGGTTTTCTGATTCTCCTACTTATACTAAAGAATTTGGAGAGAACTAAAGTATATTTTTCCAAAGAGTTAAAAATGTTGCAGATATCAACAATGGGAGAAGGTAAACATATGTGAAAATGAAGCAATTGTATTTTTTAATGATAGATAATTGTTCTATAATAAAAAATGATTCATGGAATTTATACCTTGAATTCAAGCTTTAAGTTCTCCAGCTCTTATTAATATCTTAGGAAACAAACATTTTTCCTTGTGCAATGTGGAAAAATTGTTAAAACCATGATTGTACTAATATGTTTTCAATTGTCATTCCTTGATTTCTTAGAAATTAGTAATGCTACAAGTAACAAATTTATTAAAACGTTACAAGAAAATTAAGATCTGACAAAATGTTATGAATTTCCAGCTCGAAAAATCGTATGCTGAAGCCTAAAATTTTGTGCATCTTAACTGCAACTAAGTAGCTTAGAAATGTTAGAATTTTTTTTTCAAAATTACTGCTATTTTAATAGGAATTAAAAGTTATTTTATAACTTTTAGTAAACATGATACAGACTAAGACAGCAGACAAAGAGATAAACACACGCAGAAACCTGTCCTGTAGTTGGTAGTAGGCATATGCTGGAGAGCCAGGCAGAGCCTGGAATAAGGGTTAAAGGGCCAGCATATGGAGCCTAAAGTACTTCAGAGCCTGGTGGTTTCAATTCTAAGTGCTACCGTGGGACTCATAGGAACCTTCATTGTTGCAAAAGAGTCACCAGCTGGATCAAGATTTGTAACCACATTAGTAGCAAGTTTTCTAGTTGTCAGCGCTTGGGGCAAAAGATTGTAAGAAGTGAACAGCTGTCTCCTTAGAGAAAAGAGATCAGCTTTGGTGAATCCTGTGACAGTTCTGCCTCTGACTGAGAGGTTGATAGGGTTCACACAGACGAGGTTCTTAAAATGTAGCTTCAAGGTCAAAAGGGGAAAGAATGAAAAAAAAATTGAATATTGCTAGGATTGTTCAGTTAAAAGAAGCTAACATAAAAATAATTCTTGCAAGGAGTGTTTGAAGAAGGGCAACAGTACACCATTTGATTACCATTGGATCGTGATGGCATGCAGTAAGTTATTAAGTAGATCTCGGTCTTTTTGTTTGTTTGTTTCTAATATATACAACCACAAAAACTTTGAATAATGCATTTTGTTTTTCTGAACTAAAATTATATTCAAAGATCCTTTGTGGCATGTCATAGATATTGGTAACTCTACATAATATGAAGAACAATATTATAAGAACATAAATTTCTAAAAGTGTATCTTACAAATACGGTATTATTTTCAGCGGCCCTTCCTATTGCATTCTCAGTTGAACGGGTGGTCATTCAGTTGCAATTGGGTCAATAGACAAATCCTTTTAAGGTAGCTAACCCCATTGAATACATAATTTTTTTTTCTTTCTATATTGCCAAATTGATGATTTAAAAAGGGAGCATGAGAATATTATATGCAGATGAGAATAAGTTATAAAGATATTCTGAAGCAAGTCAGAAATAATACATGAGAGATGGAGAGCAAAAGAGAGAGATAAAGTGTAAGCAAGAAATTGGCCTAAAGAACCAAGAGATGCTAAGAAAGAAACAATATGAAAGCTGCAGCCAATGGACACATTTTACTGATATTATGTTTTTGGTCAGTTTTACCCCATCATATGTTCATTAGCAATGAATGTGCTACAAGGACTATGCTAGAGTCATATCCTTTTTGTAAAGTAGAACACTAAATATCACATGCATTAAGTAGGTATTATTTTCCATAACAAAATACCTCCATCATCCCTAATGAGGTGGTCTGAATACTCATACTGTTTACACTCAATAAATGCTTAATAGTGGTAATAATACCACAAATAGCAGGTAGTTTAAGGAATAAAATTCACCTTCCCATGTTATTCTCTTCCCCCAAAGAATAAGATGTCTTCTCTGGAGCTTTTTCATCTGAAGTCATGTGAGTATTTTTCATTAACATGAAGGCAGCTCTACTTTGATGAACTCTTCTGCTGCACTCAGGAAAGATTATAAATAGGCCAGATCATAATCTAGTTGTGTCCACGGAAAAGAGTGCTATAGGTTGTCCAAACATTGTGCTCATCATATCTAATATAGCTGGTTTGATTTCACTGAGAGTCTCTACAATCCTTAATGATAGATGAAGCATTTATTTTACTGAATCATTGTGGCTGATTACACTTTGTAAGAGATGGGGGGCGGGGGGCAGGACAAATTGTGTGAGTAGGGTTATGACTTAAATGAATATATACTATATTAAGATATGACAAAAATCTGTAAAGAGTATTCTAACAATTGTGTTCATTGCCAAAAAGAACATTTCAAGATCTATCCTGAGTATAACACTGTCAGTGATAGGATAATATCCATATGCTTACAAGGAAGATCAGTTAATACAATTATTATTCAAATTTATGTGCCAACCACTAATGCCAAAGATGAAGAAATTGAAACTTTACTAACTTTTTCAGACTGAATTTCATCAAACATACAATCAAGATGCATTGATCGTTACTGGTGATTGGAATACAGAAGTTAGAAGAAAAAAAAGGACTGGTAGTTGGAAAATATGGCCCTGGTAATAGAAATGATTCCATATATCACATTATAGAATTTTGCAAGACTAATAAGTTGGCCGCTAACCGAAAGGTAGGCAGTTTGAATCCACCAGGTGCTCCTTGGAAACCCTATGGGGCAGTTCTACTCTGTCCTGTAGGGTCGCTATGAGTTGGAATCAACTCGGTGGCATCAGGTTTGGTTTGGTTTGTTTTGGTTTAATGACATATTCATTGCAAATACCCTTTTCCAACAATATAAATGGCAACTATACACATGGATCTCCTTGGACGGTATACTCAGGGATCAAATCAACTGCATCTGTACAAAGAGACAATGGAGAAGTTCAATATCATCAGCCAGGACAAGGCCAGGGGCAATTTGTGGAAAAGCCCATCAAATGCTCATATGCAAATTCAAGTGAAGATGAAGAAAATTAAAACAAGTTCACAAGAGCCAAAATACAGCCTTGAGGATATCCCACTTGAATTTGGAGACCATCTGAAGAATGGATTGTATGCATTGAACACTAATGACCAAAGACCAGGCAAGCTGTGGGATGACATCAAGGACATTATACATGAAGAAAGCAAAAGATCATTAAAAAGAAAGAAAAGACCAAATAAATGCCAGAAGAGACTGAAACTTGCTCTTAGTTGTAGAGCTTCTAAAGAAATGGAAGAAATAATGAAGTAAAGGAGTTAAAATAAAGATTTCAAAGGGAGGCTCAAGAAGACAAAGTAAAACATTATAATGAAATATGCAAAGCCCTGGAGTTAGAAAACCAAAAGGGAAGAACACACTTGGCATTTCTCAAACTGAAATAACTGAAGAAAAAACTTAAGACTCAAATTGCAATATTGGAGGATTCTATATGCAAAAAGGTAAATTGAAGAATTGATGGGTTTGAATTATGGTATTGGTGAAGAATATTGAATAATCCATGGACTGTCAAAAGAATGAACAAATCTGTCTTGGAAGAACTATAACCAGAATGCTCCTTAGAAGCAAGAATATTGAGATTGTGTCTTGCTCATTTTGGACATGCTGTAGGTGGGACCAGTCGCTGGAGAAGGACATCATGCTTGATAAAATAAAGGGTCATCAAAAAAAAAAAAAAAGGGAACACCCTCAATGAGACAAGCTAACACAGTGGCTGCAACCATGGGCTCAAACATAGCAACAATTGTGAGGATGGTGCAGGACTGATCAGTATTTGATCAATATTTCATTCTATTGTGCAGGGGGTCGTTATCACTCGGTCCTGATTTGACAGGACCTAAAACAACAACATCCTAAACTTGAAAACATAACTCGCCTTTAAACTCACAGAATTAATTTTAATTTATTAGTCTCTCCTGATAAGTCATTGTAAGACCCTTACTCATCAGTCTTTAATTGATTAACAAAAATAAAATATTTTAACTACTTCTTTCTAAAAAAATTATCTAATGTGCTAAATGGAGAGCAACAATAAGTGTTTTGTTTTGTTTTTTGTTGTTAACAAAACTCTGAAAAGAACAAAAGTGCTATTTTGCCATGTGGTTGTTAAAGCTCAATAAATCTCACTGCATATAATTATATTGTCATCTTGAAAATGAGATATGCTATTGATTCAAAACATTGTTACTTTTTACATCTAATGAAAAATATTGACTACCTAGGTCAACCTTGAGGCAAAAGTAAATTTTGCAGGATAAGCATTTTTTACAGTAGTTTTTTTGTTTTGTTTTGTTTTAATTTTATTTTAATAAATGTTCAAAAATACATAAGCATGATGGAAGAATAAATCTGTTTAAAGAGGTTTAAACACCACCACTCACAGATAAACTGCCCTTTGTCAGCATGTACTTGACATCTGAATGAGTCTATTCTCTGTGTGGTGAGGAGTCAACACAATAAAATGGCCATTGCTGAATCATCAAGTGTTTTGGGGAATATACCAAAATGCTGTCTAGGTGTTCTGACACTGATTTCCAGAGAAGTCACTTTTACCATAGCACCTCACGGGCAAGAAGACACAAAGAATAGTTACAAATCCAGAGACAGTAAATACTGAAGCAGCCTTTCCTTGGCCAGTGCTTTGCATATAATCAAAGTCTTCTAAAGGAGTATTGTCTGATCTGTTCTAGAATTATGGAAAGAAGTAAATGAGGAATCTTTGATTTGATGGGAATTTTCTTTCCCAAATCCCTTCCTGACTCATTCATATGAACTTTATTTTGCTCATTATTTTAATTATTGTTGGTATTGTTTAAAATGTATCATACGTAAGTTTTTTTTTGTTGAAGAAAGAAATCAGACACTTAAAAATAAGGTAGAAAGTCACTGTACTAAATAAATATATATAATTCTGAAATAATCTGAACATTTAACATAGTTAAATGCTACATCAGCTTCTCATATAATCAAGTAGTTTGACACAACAAAATGACTTTAAAACAGAATATTCCTTCAAAAGTCAGCATTAAAAATTAGAAAGAATCTAAAACAACACACCTGTAATTTCAAAGTAAGATATGATAGATATTTTGTTATAAAATGATAGATCACTTAGATTTAGGGTATGTATAAAATAACTCAATTAATTATAATTTCGGGTAAGTAACAAGTGTGTGTTATGGACACAAAGCTACTAACGGCTGTCTCTAAACATATCCTGTATAACAGATTTAGTAATAAAAACTATATATAGCAAATGTTGCCATTCTTTACCAAAAAAGGAGGTAAATAGATTGGGAAATTCATAAACAATGCCTTGCAATTTAATCCCTGATAAAATCATTGAATCGTAAGAGTTAATACATGAAATGAATGATCGTTTAGAAGTCAGCACTGATTCCATAGACTAGACTCACTTATTCAGCATGGCCTTGTTATATTCCTTTAATTGTAAATGGCCCATATAGATATCAGGTATTAAAACTCAAAACCAATTTTTGGTCTCTTCTGCAACTCAACTTTTATCTTTGGATTCCTACTGAACGTGATTTGCATTCACATTGAGTTCTGTAATATCCACAGTTATGATTAAAGAACTTCTCTCCCCACAGGTTTGGCTCTACAAAATCCTCGTTGGCCAGTGCATAAGAGAAGAGCATTTAGGAAATGTTTAAAATAATCAAATTTTCATTTTTAACAGGTAATCTAAACTCAGATATCAAGAATCTGTTGGGAACATAGTATTTTGGACTCAGTGTATCTTCAATTGTCCAGTGTCCCATTTCTTTGTGAGCCTGCTGGATAAAATGTAATATGCTTGGTTTGTTCATGTAGAATAAAGCAAATCAAATGTGGAGGAAAAGACTTAGCAGCAAGTCATAGGCTTTGTAATTATGACCTTGGTCATCATTTTTGATAGAAATTATACTGATACTTGTCACTACTATCATATTAGTTTGTACGTGCCTGCTAATTGATTCCAACATCCACTCATTAATTCACAGGACATCATGGACTTGATATTTGCCGGGCACAGTGCCGATGCTGAATGCCAAAGTGTTGAATTGGCCAGAAATAGGCCTTCCCTTATGCTGTTTATAGTCATAAAATCTTTCAAGATAGGAAATAGATTTATTTGTTTAACTGTATTACAAGTATGCACAATAGTTGCTTAATATTTATGAATCCTGATTTTAAAATAATAAATTTTAAATATTACATTTTCAAAATTTTGGATGTTGTTGGAGATATAGTCAATGGTATTAAACAAGAAACTAAGACTTAAAAGATTTTTTTTTAAATCTGGATTGTTCTTTCTGGAATTGCATGAATAAGATAAAATTTTAAGGATGTGCTTAAAAATTTCATAACAGGAGATTTAGCTTTAAATATGCAAAGAATTGTGAAATGGAACATGAATTATATATATCTTGTATAGCTCCAAATGGAAGAAAATTATAAAGAGTTAGACACTTGACTCTTAGGGTAAGAATCAGGAAAAGTGGAGATTTAAAAAACATCCATTCACACTTCACTGAGGATGGCTGTGAGAGAAAATAGAGGCCTGAAGACTCACTGGAGATACCTTTACCCTGCTGAGAGCTGAGAGTCCCAGTATTTCTTGTCACAAGGGATAAGAAAATCATCGTGATGTTAGCTGCCATACAATCTGCTGAAACCCACTCAGCATCATAGCAACATGCGAGCCTCCACTGACAGATGTGTGGTTGCTGCATATGAGCAGCACTGGCTGGATACTGAACCTACATCTCCTGCATGGAAGGCCAGAATTCTACCACTGAACCACCACTGTTCCTCTGAGGAAGTCATTAGCAAGAGATAAAGCTACAGATCAGAAACCTGAAAAGCAGAAATCTGAAAGGCTAAAATCAGGATAATTTGGTTACAAATAACTGGGAGGTTTAATAGAAATGGGTATGGGGAACATCTAGAGAAGAGGGAAGTCTTGACTGAAAAGAGGGTTTAGCCTAGGAACATCTGTAGCTGCCATTATCCAATCATGACATCCTTATTATATGGGGCCCTAACTACTTTTCTGCATCAGGTTTGGGTTCCTGTAGGAACATGATTCCTGGAGAGACTAAAGCATAATTGAATTTATATTTATTATGCATGCTTTAATAAGTAAAGCTGATAAAAAGTACATGCATACCTCATTATATTGCACTTCATTATGCTTTGCAGATATTGTGTTTTTTACAAATTGAAGGTTCATGGCAACCCTGTGTCAAGCAAGTCTATAGGTGATATTTTTCCAACAGTATGTGCTTAGTTCATGTTTCTGTGTCTCATTTGGGTAATTCTTGCAACTATTTCAGTATTATTATATCTGTTATGGTGATCTGTGATCAGTCATCTTTGAGGTTACTATTGTAATTGTTTCGGCACCACAAACTGCACCATATAAAATGGCAAACTTAATTGATAAATGCTGTGTGTGATCTGACTGTTCCACCAACCGGCCATTCCCCCACCTGTCTCCCTCTCTTCGGACCTCCCTATTTCCTGAGCATGATAATATTGTAATTGGGCCAATTAAAAACCATACAATATCCTCCAAGTGCTCAAGTGAAAGGAAGACTCACCACTTCTCTCAATTTAAATCAAAAGCTAGAAATGATCAAGCTTAGTAAGGAAGGCATGTCAAAAACCTATATAAGCCAGAAGCTAGGTCTCTTGCACCAAATAGTTAGCCAAGTTGTGAATACAAAGAAAAAAATTCTTGAAGTAAATTAAAACTACTCCAGGGAACAAAAAATGAAAAGAGAGAGAAACAGCCTTATTGCTGATACGGAGAAAGTTTCAGTGGTCTGGATAGAAGATCAAAGCAGCCACAACATTACCTTAAACCAAAGCCTAATCCAGAAAAAAAGACCCTAATTGGCTTTAACTCTATGAAGGCTGAGAGAGGTGAAGAATCTGCTGAAGAAAAGTTCGAAGCTGGCAGAGGTTAGTCTATGAGGTTTAAGGAAATAACCAGTCTCCATAACATAAAAATGCAAGACGAAGCAACAAGTGCTGATGTAGAAGGTGCAGCAAATTATCTGGAAGATTTAGCTAAGATAATTGAAGAAGGCGGCTACACTAAACTACAAGTTTTCAATGCAGACAAAACAGCCTTATATTGGAAGAAGATGCCATCTTGGATTTTCATAGCTAGAGAGCAGAAGTCAATGCCTAGCTTCAAGGCTTCAAAGGATAGGCTGACCCTTTTGTTAGGGGCTAATGCAGCTAGTGATTTTAAGTTGGAGGCAATGCTCATTTACTGTTCTGAAAATTCTAGGGCCTTTAAGAAGTGTGCTAAATCTACTCTGCCTGTGCTCTATAAATGAAACAGCAAAGCCTGGATGACAGCACATCTGTTTACAACATGGTTTACTGAATATTTTAAGCCCAATGTTGAAATCTACTACTCAGAAAAAAAGATTGGTTTCAAAATATTACTGCTTATAAATGTAGAAGGAGATTAATGTTGTTTTCAGGCCTGCTAATGCAACATCTGTGCTGCTGCCCATGGATCAAGGAGTAATTTTGACTTTCAAATCTTATCATTTAAAAATATATTTCATAAGGCTATAGCTGCCATAGATAGTGATTCCTCTGATGGACCTGGGCAAAGTAAATTGAAAACCTTCTGGAACGGATTCACCATTCTAAATGCCATAAAGAACATTTGTGATTCATGGAAGGAGGTCAAAATGTCAATATTAATAGGAGTGTGGAAGAAGTTGATTCCAATCCTCATGGATGACTTTGAGGGGTTCAAGACTTCAGTGGAGGAAGTAACTGTGGATGTGTTGTGAATAGCAAGGGAACTAGAACTAGAAGTGGAGCCTAAAGATGGGCACTGGATTGCTGCAATCTCATGATAAAACTTTAATGAATGAGGAGCTACTTCTTATGGATTAACAAAGAAAGTGGTTTCTTAAGATGGAATCTACTCCTGGAGAAGATGCTGTAAACATTGTTGAAATGATAATAAAGGTTTTAGAATATTATGTAAATTTAGTTGATAAAACAGCAGCAGAGTTTGAGAAGATTGACTTCAATTTTGAAAGAAGTTCTACTGCAGGTAAAATGCCATCAAATGGCATCGCATGCCACAGAGAAATCTTTCATGAGTCAGCCGATGTGGCAAATTTCATTGTGGTCTTATTTTGAGAAATTGCCACAGCACCCCAACCTTCAGCAACCACCACACTGATTAGTCAGCAGGCATCAACATCAAGGCAAGACTCTCCACCATCAAAAAGACCATGACTCACTGGAGGCTCAGATGATGGTTATTTTAATTAAGGAATGTCCATTGCTTTTTAAGTTATAATAATATCGCACAATTAGTTGACTACAGTGTAGTGTGAACATAACTTTTATATACACTGGGGAACAAAAATAATTCATGTGACTAGCTTTATTGCAATATTTGCTTTATTGCAGTGATCTGAAACTGAATCCGCAATATCTCCAAGGTATGCCTGTACAATGAGATTCCTTGTTTCCTATTACTGGAAGAATTCTGAAGCTGGGTCTGTCTCTAAATCCTTCATAATGGGAAAATTTGTCTTAAAGATTTTCCAAAAAGATTATTTATTTCACATATGGCACTGTAAATTTAGGGTTTGTTGAAAACCACAATGTTTAAAACTAGTTCTACACTGTGTTTTGAAGGTATCAGTAGTCAATCCACCAATGTATATGTTGCATGCAAGTTACCTTGACCTGTGAATTTCTAATTGTGTAGACTAAAAAGAAATTGCTTAATTTAATATGATGGCTGAACCAAATTATTTAATATTTAATAACTAATTTATTAAATATACTTTAATATGATGGCTGTAATCACATTATTCTGACTTTAGCCCTTCAATTTTCTGCTTTTCAGGTTCTCTTTTCTGTTTTTTTCTATACATTATATAAGAATATAAATTAGTGATTAAAAAAATTCTGGGAGCCAAGAATTTCTTAAACTAAATGAAAATTTAAATAAAGTGACTCTTTTTATTACTTTTAAAACTTTGGGATAATCCTTCAAAACCAAGTTATCACCAACATTAAAAAACAATACTGTGAGCCAACATCCTAAATGAACTTGAAGATGTAAGTTGGTTCCCACCCACTATTTAAATGTAAGGACAAAATATAAGCCTCAACAATCCCTTTAAATAAAGACAGACCCTAAAACACTTACAACCAAAGGATGAACAACAAGACCTCTGAATTTCAGTAGTTCCTTCCAGTACATTTTCTCTAAACCAGCTTTTTTTGTTGTTGTTTTTGTTTTTCTGCTATTTATTATTTTTGTTTAGTTTTTTTTTTTTTCTCTTCTCCCTAAAAGAAGAGTGGTGGGAGAGTTGGAAATTCTCTGGGCTACAGGATAAATCCCACTTGGCTGCCTGGGACTGCCTTATTTAGCATCCAGTAATACTGTGGAGCAATGCTCACCATTTGTTTCATAGTCTTTTATGTAATATATATTTTTAAAATTGATTGTACTATTTTTTAGAACTTTGGGGGCTGGTGGTAGTCCCTTTTTCAGCCTAAATAGACCCACTGCTGCTGCTAAAAGATTTTATTTGGAAAACAGCCCAAGATCCCAGCTTAGTCACAGATAACCATGCCTTCCCCCTACAGCAAAGAACCAGAAAATAACGTGAAGCAGGAAAAGATGATAATCTGGGAACCTAGAACTGGAAATTGAAGAATGAAGAATTGAATCCAACACCAAAAGGGCAAAACACTGAATGAAAACAGTGAACGAGGACTTACAGATGGTAGGCACCCTGCCAGCCAGTCCCACACAATACAGCCATTTTGTGAAAAGTGAGTAGCATTCCCAAGTGAGGAACACAGGAAGGCAACTTCACAGAATCCCTATCGGAAACAGAGATACTGTGTAGACAAACATGGAGCAAAGCAAGGTGAGCAGAACATGAACTGGATTTAGAAGGGAAAGTTCAGGAAGGTGGCTGAGAGCCCTAGGGATCCAGGCAACCACAGAGCAGGGAGGGAGGAAGAAAATTGGAACAGAACTATTCACTAGCAGTGGTCCCTTATCGTTTGGGTAGGAGGTGCTGGCAGAGTGGAGGACCCTTGTAGTGGTGGCTAGAGATCTGGCACCTATCCTGACTCAGGACACTTTCATCCACTCACATTTGGTTCAGCCCAGGTCCTGATCACTGGCTATACTCAGCAGGGAGTGCCCTGGTGCCTATGCCAGGACTGGGGGAACACACTCTCCCAGTCTTCCCTCTATCTTCCCAATGACCACTGGTGTGCCTTTCTGCCCCCCACTCAGTGATCCATGGCATGCAATCTCATGCTGTCAGACCTGTCCACCCACCCCCCTGCTGCCTTGCCTGTCTGGCAATCAGCAGCATGCTCTCCTGCCACCAGAGTCACAACTGAAGGCACAAGACACCCTCTCCCCTGCCCCTGCCACCCTACGTGCCCAGTGACCAGCAGTGCAAGTTTCCATGGCACCCACCCAGTGACCAGTGACCTGTACGCCCTTGCCCTGAGCATCTGGTAACTGGTGGTGCACACACACAGCATCCAGCCCAGTAATTGATGAGAACACTCCCTGTACCCACAACCTGGAGACAGGCCAGAAAGACACATCACCTCATCAGCAATGCAAGTCACATCCTGACAGGTGTCATCTGCACATCTGTCAAACAATGAGAAGGAAATCTCAGTGCCCTCATTCAAAGTCCACTAGGCTGCAAACAGTTCCTGTAGGCCGTGTGTACACACACTGAAAACCCTTGACGCCCCATGACCTACTGAGACACCAATTCATACACACACAGTGGGACTACCCTTTCCATTTGAGTAGTTCTGCCCACAGAGGATATGGAGGCATCCTGGCCTGACCTCCAGAGAACACTTTAACTGCTAGCACAAACATGGAAGGACTTCACAGTTCCACAAGAGTTTTGGAGTGACCCTGGCAACCCAACATTTGTCGTCCAATATCAGGGAAAGAACCTGCTCTCCCACCTCCACTCAATCCAGTAAGGGAAGACACAGGAGCCTAACTACAGAGGATTATCATGTACGTGTGATCCACCATACCCGCTAGTGAAAGTAAATCATGCCCAGCCAACAGACACTACCAAAGTCACACATAGACCAGAACAACAATTAAAATAATATAAAGGAAGAAAGATATTCTAAACATAAAGGGAAGAAACAAAGTTCCAGACATATCAAAACAAAATCAGCACATTACAAACATATGTACAATCAATCAGTTAACAGATTAATGCCTCAGAGACAGCAGAAAATAACAAATAGTATGAAGAAACGGGATATAATGACTCAAACAAGTGAGCAAAATAAAGGGGCAGAAAACCTTTCTGAGGAAGAAATGGTAATAGAACTACCTGATAACAAATTCAGAAGACTTACATATAGGACACTCAAAGAGATCAAGGAAAACATAAACAAAAATCCTAGAAGAATTCAGGAAAACAATACAAGAACAAAATACAAAATAAATAGACGATTAAAAAAAAACCCTAGAAACCACAAAAAAAGTAAGAACTAGAAACCCAAAAGATCAACAATAAAATATCAGAAATAGGTAACTCAGTGGAAGGACATAGAAGTATATTGAATCAATGGAAGAAAGAATCAGGAAAATGGAGGACAAATCCCTTGATACTAATTTGTTTGAGGAACAATCTAAAAAAAAAGCATGAGGAAAAACAAAGAAAGCTTGAGTCATGTGGGACACTATCAAGGGAAATAATTTACGTGTAATAGGAATTCCAAAAGAGGAGGATTAAAAAAAAAGTACAGAGAGAATTTTTGAAGATTTATTGACAGAAAACTTCCCTAATATCATGAAAGATGAAAAGGTTTCCATCCAAGAAGCTCAACAAACCCCATACAGTATAGATCTCAAAAGAAGTTACCAAGACACATCACAATCAAACTTTCCAAAAAACAAAGAAAGAAAGAATTCTGAAAGCATCTCATGGAAAATGATTTATCACCTACAAAGGGGCATCGATAAGACTAAATGCTGATTTTTCGGCAGAAACCATGTAGGCAAGAAGGCAATGGAATGACATATATAAAAACCTAAAAGAAAAGAATTGCTAAACAAGAAACATATATCCAGTAAAATTGTCTTTTGAATATGGTGGTGAAGTTAGGACATTTCCAGAAAAACAGAAATTAAGGGAATTGGTAAAAACTGGGCCAACTTTACAAGAAATATTAAAGGGAGTCATTTGACCAGAGAACCAATGACATCAGACAACAACCTGAGATTAAGATACATGACAGCATCATCCAGGCACCAACTCAGACGAAGAGTTCTCAAAGGTAAAATAAAGCTACAAAACTGAAAACACAGAACAGAGATGTCAATCTATAAATGACAACAACTTCAAAACAAAAAGGAAAAATAAATGGTGTAACCATAGAACTTCTGTATGGAGAGGCAGTAAGGTGATATCAACATAGAACAGACTGTTTTAAACTTGGAAAGATAAATTTCAAAGTAACCATAAAGAAAATTAATAAATCTACTCACTGAAACAAAGAAGAAAATCTAAAACACTCAGTAAACACAAAATCAATAACAACAAAGAAAACAAACAAACAAAAAAATCTGTAAACAGAAAATTAAGTAGAACAAAGAAATCATTAAGACCACAAAAAATAGTGTAACAAAATGGTAATGATAAATTCATACTTATCAATAATCATACTGAATGTTAGTGGTTTAAATGCACTAGTCAAGAGGCAGAGAGTGGCAGAATGTATTAAAAAAAGACCCATTAATATGTTGCGTATAAGAAATATGCCTTAAACCCAAAGACATAAATACATTAAAAAAACCGAAGGATGGAAAAAAGTATTTCAAGGAAATAGTAACCAAAAGAGAGCAGGAGTGGCAATAGTAATCTCTGATAAAATAGACTTTAAGTCAAAGTCCATTATCAGAGACAAACAAAGGCATTATAAAATGCTTAAAGGGTCAATTCACCAAGAAGATATAATGATAATAAATATTTTTGCACCCAATGACAGAGCTCCAAAATACAAAATTAAACTCTAACAGAACTGAAAAGAGAAATGACAGCTCTACAATAATAATAGTAGAAGACTTTAATACGCCATTTTTGATACTGGACAGAACAACTAGAAAGAAACTCAACAAAGATATTCATTGCCATCTAGTGAATTAAATGACTCATACTGACCTTCTAAGAAAGAGTAGAACTGCCCCATAGGGGTTCCAAAGCTGTAAATCTTTACAGAAACTGACTGCCATATCTTTCTCCTGCAGAGTGGCTGATGGGTTCCAACTACTGACATTTTGTTTATTAGCTGAATGCTTTAACCTCTGTGCCACCAGGGTTCCTCCAACAAAGATACAGAAGATCTAATTAACACAATCAACAATCTCAACTTCATAGACATATACAGAATACACCACCCAACAGCATCACAGTACACATTCTTCTCCAACACACATCATTCTCCAGAATAGACCATATTTTAGGCCACAAAGCAAGCCTCAATACATTAAAAAAAAAATACAAGCATCTTCACTGATCATAACATGATAAAATGAGGAATCAATAACAGAAAGAACAAGAAAAAATTAAATATGTGGAAACTGAATAATACCTTACTTAAAAACTATTGGAAACCCTGGTGGCATAGTGGTTAAGAGCTATGGCTGCTAAACAAAAGGTTGGCAGTTCAAATCCACTAGGTGCTCCTTGGAAAACATATGGAGCAATTCTACTCTGTCCTATAGGGTCATTATGAGTCAGAATCGACTCGATGACAGCAGGTTTAGTTTTTTGGTAAAAACTATTGGCTTATAGAAGAAATTAAAAATGAAATTAAAAAATTCTTAGAATCGAATGAGAATGAAAACTCACCATACCAAAACCTTTGGGACACAGCAAAATCAGTGTTCCGAGGAAGATTTATGGAAATAAATGCACACACAACAATAAAGAAAAGAGGGCCAAAACCAAAAGCTTAACCCTACAACTTGAACAAATATAAAAAGAGCATCAAAAGGAATCCACAGTCACCAAAAGAAAGGAAATAATAAAAATCAGAGCAGAAATCAATGAAGTAGGAAACAGAAAAACAATAGAGAGAATCAACAGGACTAGAAGTTAGTTCTTTTGAGAGGATTAATAAAACTGACAAACTGATGAGTAAATTGACAAAGGAGAAAAATGAGAAGATGGAAATAACCAAAATAATAAATGAGACTGGTGACATTACAACAGAACCAACTGAGATAAAAAGGATCCTAACGGGATATTATGCAAAAATGTATTTTAATAAATTTGAAAACCTAGAAGAAATGTGCTAATTTTTAGAAACACACTACCTATTTAAACTAACACGGAGAGTGGTAGAAAATTTGAACAGTCATCAAAAAAAGAAGAAACTGAAGATGTCCTAAAAACAAAAATCGTGACCAAAAAAAAAAAAAAAAAAAAGCCCCAGCCTAGACGGCCTCACAGGAGAATTCTACCAAACATTCAGAGAAAAGTAGACACAAATTCTACTCAAATTATTCCAGAAATAGAAAAGGAATAGTCCCTAATTAATTCTATGAAGCCAAAAAAAAGCCCTGATATCAAAGCCAGGCAAAGATAAAAAAAAAAAAAAAAAAAAATTACAAACCAATATCCCAAAAATGGAGGTCAGAAGAGACTCTGAAACTTTCTCTTGAACATAGAATGGCTAAAGCAAAAGTTAGAAATGCTGGACTAATGGGCTGAACAGAAGATTTCCAAGGGTGGGTAGAAATGAAAAAGTAAAGTGTTTCCATGACATGTGCAAAGACATGGAGATAGAAAACAAAAAGTATATTTCTCAAGCCGAAAGAACTGAAGAGAAAATTCAAGCCTTGAGTTGTAACACTGAAGGATTCTATGGGGAAAATATTAAACACCTCAGGAAGCAACAAAAAAATGGAAGGAATACACAGAGTTGTTATACCAAAAAGCGTTGATTGACCTTCAACCATTTCAGGAGACAGCATATGAACAGGAACCAATGGCGCTGAAGGAAGAAGTCCAAGCTGCGCTGAAGGCATTGTTGAAAAACAAGGCTCCAGGAATTGATGGAATACCATCTGAGATGTTTCAACAAACGGACACAGGACTGGAGGTGCTCACTTGTCTGTGCCAAGAAACGTGGAAGACAGCTACCTGGCCAACCAATTGGAAAAGATCCATATTTATGTCTCTTCCCAAGATAAGTGATCCAACTGAATGTGGAAATTGTTGAATTATATTAATATCACAGAGAAGTAAATTTTTCCTGAAGATCATTCAAAAGCAGTTGCAGCAGTGTATCAACAGAGAAATGCTAGACATTCAAGCCAGGTTCAAAAGAGGACATGGAGCCAGGGATATCATTGCTGATGTTAGATGGATCCTGGCTGAAAGCAGAGAATATCAGAAAGATGTTTACATGTGTTTTATTAACTATGCAAAGGCAAACAACTGTGTAGATCATAACAAATTATGAATAATGTTGTGAAGAATGGGAATTCCAGAATGCTTAACTGTGCTCATGGGGAACCTGAACATAGATCAAGAGGCAGTTGTTTGGACAGAACAAGGGATTACTGAGTGGTTTAAAGTCAGGAAAAGTGTAGGTCAGGGTTGTATCCTTTCATCATACCTATTCAATCTGTATGCTGAGCAAATAATTGCAGAAGCTGGATTATATGAGGAAGAACAGGGCATTAGAATTGTAGAAAGACTCAATAACACCTTGCCTTATGCAGATGACACAACTCTGCTTGCTGAAAGTGAAAAGGACTTGAATCACCTACTGATGAAGATCAAAGACCACAGCCTTCAGTATGGATTATATCTCAACATAAAGAAAACAAAAGTCCTCTCAACTGAACCAATAAGCAAGATCATGATAAATGGAGAAAAGATTGAAATTGTCAAGGATTTCATTTTACTTGGATCCACAATCAACACCCATGGAAGCAGCAGGCAAGAAATAAAAAGGATTCATTGCATTAGACAAGTCTGCTGCAAACCTCTCTAAAATGTGAGAAGCACAGATGTCACCTTGAAAACTAAGGTGCCCCTAACCCAAGCCATGGCGTTTTCAATTGCCTCACATGCATTGGAAAATTGAATGGTGCATAAGAAAGATCAAAGAAGAAGTGACACCTTTGAATTATGGTGTTGGTGAAGAATATTGAATATACCATGGACTGCCAAAAAAATGAACAAAGCTGTCTTGGGAGAAATACAGCCAGAATGCTCATTAGAAGCAAGAATGGCGAGACTGTGTCTCACATACTATAGTCATATTATCAGGAGGGATCAATCCCTAGAGAAGGATATCATGTTTGGCAAACTAGAGGGTCAGTGAAAAAGACAAAGCCGCTCAAGGAGGAGGATTGACATTGTGGCTGCAACAATGGGCTCATTGTGAGGATGGCACAGGACAGTCCAGTGTTTCCTTCTGTTGTACATAGTATTACTATGAGTCAGAACCGAGTCAGTGGCACCTAACAACAGCATAAAGAATAATGAGGAGTCCATGAAACATAACATGGATGAATATGGAGGAGATTATGTTGGAGAAATAAATCAATTGTATGGTCCTGCTATTATAAAAAATCAAGAATAGATATACAATCTCTATTTGCAGATGACATGATCTTATACACAGAAAACCCTAAGGAATCCTCCAGAAAACTACTGAAACTAATAGAAGAGTTTGGCAGAGTCTCAGGTTATAAGATAAACATACAAAAATCACTTGGATTCCTCTACATCAACAAAAAGAACATCGAAGAGGAAATAACCAAATCAATACCATTCACAGTAGCCCCCAAGAAGATAAAATACTTAGGAATAAATCTTACCAAGGATGTAAAAGACCTATACAAAGAAAACTACAAAGCTCTACTACAAGAAATTAAAAAGGACATACTTAAGTGTAAAAACATACCTTGCTCATGGATAGGAAGACTTAACATAGTAAAAATGTCTATTCTACCAAAAGCCATCTATACATACAATGCACTTCCGATCCAAATTCCAATGTCATTTTTTAAGGTGATAGAGAAACAAATCACCAACTTCATATGGAAGGGAAAGAAGCCTTGGATAAGGAAAGCGTTACTGAAAAAGAAGAAGAAAGTGGGAGGCCTCACTCTACCTGATTTCAGAACCTATTATACAGCCACAGTAGTCAAAACAGCCTGGTATTGGTACAACAACAGGCACATAGACCAGTGGAACAGAATTGAGAACCCAGAGATAAATCCAACCACATATGAGCACCTGTTATTTGACAAAGGCCCAGTGTCAGTTAATTGGGGAAAAGATAGTCTTTTTAACAAATGGTGCTGGCATAATTGGATATCCATTTGCAAAAAAATGAAACAGGACCCATACCTCACACCAAGCACAAAAACTAACTCCAAGTGGATCAAAGACCTAAACATAAAGACTAAAACGATAAAGATCATGGAAGAAAAAATAGGGACAACCTTAGGAGCCCTAATACAAGGCATAAACAGAATACAAAACATTACCAAAAATGACAAAGAGAAACCCGATAACTGGGAGCTCCTAAAAATCAAACACCTATGCTCATCTAAAGACTTCACCAAAAAAGTAAAAAGACCACCTACAGACTGGGAAAGAATTTTCAGCTATGACATCTCCGACCAGCGCCTGATCTCTAAAATCTACATGATTCTGTCAAAACTCAACCACAAAAAGACAAACAACCCAATCAAGAAGTGGGCAAAGGATATGAACACACACTTCACTAAAGAAGATATTCAGGCAGCTAAGAGACACATGAGAAAATGCTCTCGATCATTAGCCATTAGAGAAATGCAAATTAAAACTACGATGAGATTCCATCTCACTCCAACAAGGCTGGCATTAATCCAAAAAACACAAAATAATAAATGTTGGAGAGGCTGCAGAGAGACTGGAACTCTTATACACTGCTGGTGGGAATGTAAAATGGTACAGCCACTTTGGAAATCTGTCTGGCGTTATCTTAAACAGTTAGACATAGAACTACCATACAGCCCAGAAATCCCACTCCTCGGAATATACTCTAGAGACGCAAGAGCCTTCACACAAACAGATATATGCACACCCATGTTTATTGCAGCACTGTTCACAATAGCAAAAGGTTGGACGCAACCAAGGTGTCCATCAAAGGATGAATGGGTAAATAAATTGTGGTATATTCACACAATGGAATACTACGCATCGATAAAGAACAGTGACGAATCTGTGAAACATTTCATAACATGGAGGAACCTGGAAGGCATTATGCTGAGCGAAATGAGTCAGAGGCAAAAGGACAAATATTGTATAAGACCACTATTATAAGATCTCGAGAAATAGTATAAACTGAGAAGAACACATACATTTGTGGTTACGAAGGGGGGAGGGAGAGAGGGAGGGAGAGGGTTTTTTACTGATTAATTAGTAGATAAGAACTGCTTTAGGTGAAGGGAAGGACAACACTCAATACATGGAAGATCAACCCAATTGGACTGGACCAAAAGCAAAGAAGTTTCTGGGATAAAATGAATGCTTCAAAGGTCAGCGGAGCAAGGGCAGGAGTTTGGGAACCATGCTCTAAGGGGACTTCTAAGTCAATTGGCAAAATAATTCTGTTACGAAAACATTCTGCATCCCACTTTGAAATGTGGCGTCTGGGGTCTTAAATGTTAACAAGCGGCCATCTAAGATGCATCAATTGGTCTCAATCCACCTGGAGCAAAGGAGAATGAAGAACACCAAGGTCACACGACAACTAAGAGCCCAAGAGACAGAAGAGGCCACATGCAGCAGAGACCTACATTATCCTGAGACCAGAAGAACTAGTTGGTGTCTGGCCACAATCGATGACTGCCCTGACAGGGAGCACAATAGAGAACCCCTGAGGGAGCAAGAGATCAGTGGGATGCAGACCCCAAATTCTCATAAAAAGACCATACTTAATGGTCTGACTGTGATTAGAGGAATCCCGGTGGGCATGGTCCCCAAACCTTCTATTGGCACAGGACAGGAACCATTCCCGAAGACAAATGATCAGACATGAAAGGGACTGGACAGTGGGTAGGAGAGAGATGCTGAAGAAGAGTGAGCTAATTATATCAGGTGGACACTTGAGACTGTGTTGGCATCTCCTGTCAGGATATGAGAGGATAGAGAGAGTTGGAAGCTGGCAAAATTGTCACAAAAGGAGAGACTGGAAGGGCTGACTCATTAGGGGGAGAGCAAGTGGGAGTATGGAGTAAGATGTATATAAACTTATATGTGACAGACTGACTTGATTTGTAAACGTTCACTTGAAGCTCAATAAAAGTTAATAAAGAAAAGAAAAAAAAGAATAGATATACACACAGAAAGCAAAGTTCTTTGATGGTTACCTGGGATGGGATGGAGAGGGAAAAAGATTTACTTTCTAGATAGTAGATACTTGTAACTTTTGGTTATGGGAAAGGCAATCTGAAATACAGGTGAATTAAACACAATGTGACTAAGGTAAATAAAGAACATTGGAGGTACGTGAGAAAAAGGGACCATTTCAGTAAATGCTGTAACATGTACAATTTTGCAACAATGGTAAAAACAGCCAAAAAATATCTGAGTGTTTACATAGGTAGATATAGATGCATATATGTGTGTAGGAAGGCATATGGGAGTAAATGCACGTGCATGTATATGTATACGGCTGCTAACCAAAATGCTGGCAGTTCGAATCTACCAGGTACTCCTTGGAAACTCTATGGGGTAGTTCTGCTCTGTCCCTATAGGGCCACTATGAGTTGAAATTGACTGGACACTAACAGGTTGATATATGTAGGCATACGTAGATACATGTTTGTGTGTGCCACATATATATCTACATATGTAACAAACTACATAGAAGGCACATTTACGGAGGTTTCCTGGACATATCAAAACAACTCGAGGGTTTGGTTTACTGGGTCAAAAGTCTTGGGACCATAGTCTTGAGGGACAACTTAGTCGATTGGCATAACAGTTCACAAAGATAATGTCCTATATCCTAGTTTGGTGAGTAGCTTCTGGGGTCTTAAAAGCTTGCAAGCAGATATCTAAGATACAATTATTGGTCTGAGCTTTTTTCTCTTCTTACACTCATATAGAGCAAAAGAGAATGAAGGGAATCAAAGGCTCAAAGAAACTAGTTCAAAGATTAATAGCCTACAAGAATCACATCCTCTTCTAACCTGAGTCCAGAAGAACTAGATGGTGCCTAGCTCCCTTTACGGACTGTACTAACCAGGGACATAATAGAAGGTCCTAGATAGAATTAGAAGAAAAATGTAGAACAAAACTCAAATTCCTAAAAGAGATCAGACCTAATAGACCAATAGAGGAACCTCCAAGGCTATAGCCCTAAGATACCCTTTGAACTTGAAGGTATTTCTGCTAGTCACCTTTAAGTTAAATTATAGATTGGCTTATAAAATAAATAATATCACTCATGAGTAATGTGCTCCTTTAAACAATTAACTGTATGAAACCAAATGGTCAACATTTACCCAAAAGCAAAAATGAGAAGGCAAGGAGGGGAAGAGGAGCTAAATTAATGGAAACAAAACAAACAGAATAGAAATAATGAGAATGCTGACATATGATAAAAATTGTAACCAATGGCACATAACAATTTGTATAAAAATTGTTAAAGGGCAACTTTATTTGCTCTGTAAAATTTCAGCTAAAACACATAAATATTATAACAAGAAAAAGAAAAAAGGTAATCTGAAAAAAAAAAAAAGGTTTATTTGACCACCCACATTTCCCACATTTGAAAGCACAACCTCCTTCTCTCTGTTTCCTTGAAGAGGCAGTCAGCAAAGCCTGTGCAATAATAACTGTGAGCAGACTTCAGGCTCAGAAAAATGTCACAGCTGGATCCCTAGAGCCACCAGTGACCCCATTCAATCAGTGCTCAACTGCATGACGCACCCTGAAACTTAAAATGAAAGTCCCGGATTCATGGCCAAAAATATGAACTCCCTACTGGCTCTTCCTGTGGGAGTAATTGAAGTTCTCCGTTAGCTCACAGACGGTTACCTACAAGCTCCTTCTGTCACAGATAGCAAGGTAAAAAGGCACAACTGTAATGTTTTCTGCACAAAGGCTTTGACTGGGATGCAGAAAGGCTTAAAAACAGCAGGCATATGTGTTTTAAAACAACATTTTGACAGATAAAGTCAAGTCATAAAATACAGTGAACTTATAATTGCCTCTGTTATTGGGGGGAATCAAAGAATGGAATAGCCCAGAACAGGATTATGCGAGCTAATCAGATTTAATTTTATTTTGCTCTGGAGACCACAGAATATATGCATATGTGTGTACACAAACTATAGGAAATGAGAGATACTTTTTAGACCCAGATAAATTTATAAGAACAGGAAAGCAGCAATAGATTAAAATTTTGTTATATTTACACCTCTTTCCACCCCACCTTGGAAACCCTGGTGGAATGCGGTTAAGAGTTCAACTGCAAACCAAAAGGTCAGCAGCCTGAATCCACCAGGTAGGTGCTCCTTGGAAACACTGTGGGGAAGCTCTACTGTGTCCTGTAGGGTCACTATGAGTCAGAATTGCTTCGATGGCAATGCGTTTTTTTTTTTTCCCCCATCCCACCTCAAGCTAAAAGTCACACGTGAATGTGCCTGGAGGATAGCATATTAAATATCAGAGGCCTGCCTGCATCTACGTTAGTGATGCTGGATACAAACTGGACTGAGAGAATTTTTCCACAGGAACATTGGGTAATAAACACTTGTAGCAAACGATTATCATATCAATAATCATTAATGTTATCAGCATTTTTTATGACTTGACACATTTATTATCCCTGGCTGCCCAGGGACCTCTCATATTCTGAGTTTATGTTTTGTTTTCCCCCAACAAAATCCCATTTTCTGAAAGAGATCCATATTTATGTCTATTCCCAAGACAGGTGATCCAATAGAATGTGGAAATCATCGAACAAAACTGTTAATACTACGCGCAAGTAAAATTTTACTGAAGATCACTCAAAAGTGGCTGCAGCAGTATATCCACCGGGAACTGCCAGAAATTCAAGCTGGATTTAAAAGAAGACGTGGAACCAGGGATATCACTGCTGATGTCAGATGGATTCTGGCTGAAAGCAAAGAATACCAGAAAGACATTTACCTGTGTTTTATTGACTATGCAAAGGCATTTGACTGTGTGGATCATAACAAATTATTGATAACTGTGCTTATGAGGAACCTGTACGTAGGTCAAGAGGCAGTCGTTCTAAAAGAACAAAGGGATACTGCGTGGTTTAAAATCAGGAAATGTGTTCGTCAGGGTTGTATCCTTTCACCATACCTATTCAATCTGTATGCTGAGCAAATGATCCAAGAAGCTGGACTATATGAAGAAGAATGGGGTATCAGGATTGGAGGAAGACTCATTAACACCCTGCCTTATGCAGATGGCACAACCTTGCTTGCTGAAGGTGAAGAGGACTTGAAGCACTTACTGATAAAGATCAAAGACCACAGCCTTCAGTATGGATTACACTTCAACATAAAAAAATAAAATCCTCACAACTGGACTAATAAGCAACATCATGATAAATAGAGAAAAGATTGAAGTTGTCAGGGATTTCATTTTTCTTGAATCCATAATCAACACTCATGGAAGCAGCGGTCAAGAAATTAAAACATGCATTGCTTGGGGCAAATCTGCTGCAAAAGACCTCTTTAAAGTGTCAAAAAGCAAAGATGTCACCTTGAATACTAATATGCGCTTGACCCAAGCCATGGTGTTTTCTATCGCCTCATATGTATGTGAAAATTGAACAATGAACAAGGAAGACCAAAGAAGAGTTGATGCTTTGGATTATGGTGTTGGTGAAGAATATTGAATGAACTGCCAAAAGAACGAACAAATCTGTCTTGGAAGAAATACAACCAGAGCGCTCCTTAGAAGCAAGGATGGAGAGACTATGTGTCATATACTTTGGACATGTTAGCAGGAAGGGCCAGTCCCTGGAGAAGGACATCATGCTTGGTAAAGTAGAGGATCAGCGGAAAATGAGGAAGACCCTCAACAAGATGGATTGACACAGTGGCTGCAACAATGAGCTCAAGCATAAGAACAATTGTGAGGATGGCACCAGACCAGGCAATGTTTTCTTCTGTTTTACACAGGGTGATTACGAGTCAGAACTGATTTGACGGCGCCTAACAACAACAACAAACAAGCTTTGTTGTTACTCTGGCAGAACTAAGCGTTCAGGAAGGGATAAATCTTTTCCTTTTTTCGTTGCCATATATTTCAATTATCTATTTTTTCTATATCATGAAAGCAATTTTAATACTAGTGACACATATTAGAGAAATATCATATATTTGGCATGCATGTCAAATCATGGATCAGAATTATTCTGGAGGATGGTTAAATCTATTTTAACAGGACTCCAAGGACCAAAAGGTCTTGTCTATACAATAAATTATAAAACTTAATCATGCCAGCAAGTTATAGATCCCATTAATTTTAGAACCAGACTCAGGACCTGTTCTGGCACGGGAAACCATGTTCAGTAATTTGAATCCATATGATTGAGGTTATTTTAACTTTTCAAACTTCTAATTTATTTTATTCTTATGAAATGTGGCAGATTTTTTTGCTAAGGTTGCTGGGGTTGCACAGTGGTTAAGTGCTTCACAGCTAACCAAAAGTTGGCAGTTCAAACCTACCAGCAGCTCCTTGGAAACCCTATGGGGCAGTTCTACTCTGTCCCATAGGGTTACTATGAGTCAGAATCAACTCAATGGCAATTTTTTTTTTTAGGGTTGCTGTAACAAACTTCCACAAACTGGGTGACTTAAACAGAGATTTATCGTCTCACAGTTCTGGAGGCTAGAAGTCTGAATTCATGGTTTTGCCACAGAAGTGTTCTTTCCGAAGGCTCTAGGAGAACATCCTTGTCTCTTCCAGCTTCTGGTAACCTCAGTGTTGCTTGGATTGTGGCAGCACAACTCTAATCTCTATCTCTGTGTTCACATGGGCATTTTTCCTCTTTGTATGTCTTTCTCTGTGTCTTTGCCTCTTTTGGTCTTTTTATAAGATCATCGATCATATTGGATTAGGGCTTACTGTACTCCAGTATGACCTCATGTTAACAAATTTCATCTTCAAAGACCTTACTTCTAAATAAGGTCACAGGTACCATGGCCTCCAATATATCTTTTTGAGGGACACAATCCAATCCATGATAGCTGGTTTATCTTTTGATTAGAGAGATTAACAGAAATTAAATGACTCTAAAGATCCATTGGAGATGTGTGTTCATCATGGTCAAGGAAATGACATGCTGAGAATTGAAGGAAAGGAATCTTTAATTTAATAACTGAGGAGTGATGAGCATGTAAATGAATTCTTATTGAATAAAGAAGCATTTGTCTCAAAATTTTCCTTAAGCAAAATCATAAATTGCTACTAGTATATAATATGATAATTTTTATTTACATAAAATATAGCTGTTTATTAGAGAATAAATATTTGTTTTAACTCTATTAACTGTATGCAGGTAGAAAAATAATTTTTCCATTTTTCTGTCACTAAATAGATAAAATAGCATAAGGACAAATCAACAGAGAAGCAAAACAAGGCACTGTCCCAAATTTGAATGGTTGAATGGAGCTTTGATTTTAACTGTTTCTTTCCCTTCTCGCTGATGTCATAAACCATTAGGTATTCAAAAATAATGAAGAGAAGCTTCATGAAAAAGAGTTGCATGACCCCGATAGTCTTCTTTTAAAAAAAGTTTTTTTTTTTTTTTTTTTTGCTATAAATCATTAACTTTTCCAAAAGTGGAGAAAATATTTTGTTAACAAGACTGTGATATATCTTGGATGTAGACTATGGAAGGTAATGAAATATCACCTGCAATTGCATGAATGTTCTCAATGAGAATCTGCAAAGACTGCACACATCTATTTATCAAACACTTACTGTGAGTTAGATGAATTCACTTAATGTTGTGAGGTGGGTTCTATTATTATCATCCCCATTTTATAGATGATTAAATCCAAGTCCGTGGAGCTAAGTGACCACTCAGCCACTAAGTAGCAGAGTCGAGAGTCCTCTGCAGGCTCCAGAGTGGGTGGTCTTAATTGCCATGCTATGTTTTCTCTACTTTGCAAATTTAGTTCAGAGACTGGAGAACTAGTTATTGACAACCCTTTTGAGTTAAAGTGTACTGCCCTCTTAAAACCCTTGGCACACTTTTGGTACCTTGAAAGAGTTGAGCCATTGTGGTCAAAAACCAATTTCTTGCCATTTTATGTGTGTTTGCAAAGGAGGAGGGGTAAATCCTGATTCTAAATAGAAGATAATCTAATGAATCTTTCTTAATTTTGCAAAGTAAAACAAGTCAATTCATAGGGTTGGGTGCTTGTAATATAATTCATCTACCAAAAATTCAATTTGTCCTGGGAAGTAGTGTATTATAATAGTCAAGTTTTTGAAATAAGACTTCAAGTGGAATCCCTATCTGGCCATTTACTTTCTGTCTGTGCCGCAGCATTTTTTTTTTCAACCTCTGTAAACAAAGGTTTCCTTTTTGTAAACTGAGAATGCTAGTAATAGCATCCTCCTCATGTGGTCATGAGGGGATGGAAGGGTGTTCAAGGCACTGCACAACACAAGAGGTCTAGCAATATTTAACTCAAGTTTCTTAGAGCAGTAGTTCTTAAGCTCTGTCGATCATCAGACCCTGCATGGAGTTTCTAAACAACAAGTAGCTGGACCCTAACCACCACCCCCCCAAAAAAAGATTCAGAATAGCAGTTAAGGATTGAAAATACTTGCTTTATATAAATTGCTCTAATTTTTTTTCGGTGCTGATAAGACCTCACAGGGCTGTGGCTCCTCATTCAAGTCATCTCAACCACGTCACACCTTAGAGCAAAAGAAGCAGTTAACACTGCATGTTGTTGTTGTAATTATGTGATATTGAGTCAGTTCCAACTCATAGCGACCCCATGCACAACAGAAAGACATGCTGGCTGATCCTGTGCCATCTTCACAATCGTTGCTATGTGTGAGCCCATTGTTGCAACCACTGTGTCAATTCATCTGGTTGAGAGTTTTCCTCTTTTTCACTGACACTCTACCAAGCATGATGTCCTTCTTCAGAGACTGGTCTCTCCTGATAACATGTCCAAAGTAAGTGAGATAAAGTCTTGTCATCCTCCCTTCTAAAGAACATTCTGGCTCTACTTCTTCCAAGAAAAATTTGTTCATTCTTCTGGTGGTCTGTGATACATTCAATATTCTTCGCCAACACCATAACACTACATGACAGGGGTTAAATATTCTTCAAGTGATCATGGATTGCTGAATTGCTCACTCTGCTTCTGGCTACTTTCTGGTTTAGAGTGGCAGGTATGCTTGGCTCAGTTACAGGTATCTAAGGAGTTGAAGTGTTGTTCAATGAAGATTAAAGATTTACCTATTCTATTATTGATGAGGAAACCCTGGTGGAATAGTGGTTAAGTGCTATGGCTGCTAACTAAAGGGTCAGCAGGTAGAATCTGCCAGGTGCTCCTTGGAAACTCTATGGGGCAGTTCTACTCTGTCCTATAGGGTCGCTATGGGTTGGAATCAACTCAACGGCACTGGGTGTGATTTGGTTTGGGTATTATTGATGAATATTTGGGTTGTTTTCTAATTTTGTCCACTATGAGTATCGCTGCTATGAAGGTTCCGTACATGTCTCTTGGTGGAAATAAGCATCCACCTACTCAAGAATGGAATGAAATTATTAGGTCACTGGATATACGTGTGTTCAAGGTCCTGTCAAACATTCTGCTAAAGTTGAACTAATTCACATATCTGCTATCAATGTTAGAGAGCTCCAATTGTTTCATATCATCATAAACATCACATATTGTTACTTTTTCAAACTTTAGCAATTCTGATGAATGTGCAGATATTTATTATGTATAGAGGACTCATGCACAATCATTCTTTTGCTGGGTAGAAATGATGGATGAAGTGGAAGTTCCTGAACTTAAAGCAATATGCTCTAATAGGCAAGATAATGCATACTCAAAGGGAAAAATCAGAGGTCAGAATTATAACATAAAGGGTACATGTTTTGGCAATTAAAACAAGCCTGAGGTCAGAAGTTGAGAAGATTAGTCACCTGTAACAGAGAACAATAAAAATGGAAACCACTCAAATGGCCCAAGACAGAGACTTCAAACAACATGAAGAAACTCTTGCTGCTATTTTTTGGGGTCAAGGGATAGGCCTCCCAGAAAAAAGTGGCTATGTCAAACCAAAGTCCTTTATTCATTTTTCCTACCATCTCTGCGGATCCTCAGAGTTTCTTGTCTGTTGTTATCTCCTCGTTCATACCCATTAACTTTCTCATCATTTTACTTGTCTGGTGGTAATACATCACCTGATTCTCTATTAATTATACATGCATACCCAGTAAAAACCCAGTGTCGTCGAGATAAGTTATCATAAAGCAGCTAGCGTTTTTAGAACCCTCCTCAGATATTTAAAGGGTTTTCATATGCATTAGTTAGTTTAAATTTAATGACTACTAACAAAGTTAAACAGAAAAAAATGAAAAAAAAATTTTTATCATAGAACATTTGTGATGCAAGTTTCAGCTGATTGATGATTATGATACTGAGCAATGTCGTTCTCCCTACACTTAAACTTTTCCTTCAAACAAGGAGCTTTATTTAATTATTTTTATTTATGCGCTCAGGTTAGTTCATATCATTGGTTTGTTCCTTACCTATTGGATGGAATTGACAAAGTTGCCTGTCTAGAGTAAGTTTCTACAGTTGAAGAATCTCCTCTATTTTCTTTGCTCAATTTATCCCATTTTGTCACTTTCTATGTATATCCTGGACCTGAGTGATTTGCATTTTCTTTTGGAATATGTGTCTTCCTTCTAATTTACACCTGTTGAGTTAATCTTTCATGCTGGGCAAACATTTTTCAAGTTCTGGCTTTCTGAGTTACTGATTATGTGACCTTATAAAATTTACTTAATCTCTAAGTTTACATAACCTCTAAATTTCATCTCCTAATAATTGAGATGGAGCCCTCATGGTTAGAGGTTAAGAGTAATGGCTACTAACCAAAAAGTCAGCAGTTTGAATTCACCATTCGCTCCTTGGAAACCCTACAGGTCAGTTCTACTCTGTCCTGTAGGGTCACTATGAGTCGAAATCAACTGGACAGCAATGAGTAATAACTGAGACAACAATTTTCTGCTTTATAAGATCTTGCGAGAATTAAGTAAAATGCCTTAAAGGTACCTGAATTTCATCATCTCCAAAGCTAAACCCATTATCTTCCTCTCACAAAGTTTGTCTTCTCCAGAATGCAGTGCCTCAGTGATTAATATTTTAATATATCTATATTTTCAAGCCTGAAATTCTGCAGCCTTCCTTGACATTTTTCTCTCCCTCCTGCTAATGGCCAATCTGTCACTAAGCCACCCTGAATTTATGGTCATAGTGAATAGTTTAGAATATATAATTATGTATTTGCCTATTTGTTCTACCAATGTCTGGATTATTTCCTCTTTATAATTACCCAAGGACTGGATTCAAGTTTGTTTAGCTTAGCAGTCTAACTCTAAAGCCTATCTCAGTGCCAAGAATAAGAGAATTCTGAGTAAATATTTGTAGACGTAGTTAATAATGTAAGTAGCCTAGTTATGTCCTGGGTGGTACAAATGGTTAACTCTGGGCAAACTGAAAGTTGGAGTTCAAGTTCACGCAGAGGTGCCTTAGAAGAAAGACATGGTGATATACTACCAAAAACTCAGCCATTGAAAACCATGTGGAGCACAGTTCTACTCTGACTCATATGGGGTCAGCATGAGTTGAACTGACTTGACAGTAACTTTTTTTCTAGTTATGTGCTTAACATAACAAACTTTTATATAAAATCAACTTCTTTTCCTTTTTCCTTACTCCCATCATCTTTCTGCTTGTTATGTCTGATTATTTAAGAACTTCTCTATAATAGACATAATTTTGACTTGTTCTTTCTCTCTGACCTTCAACTCTTGGCTATATTAACCCAGTTGCTGGCCATGGAAAGACATCCTATTCAGGTAAAATGTGATTTCTTTGTGCCAGGCTCTTTGTCTTATACACACAGCTGATGGAAGTAAGGGCAAAAGAAGATAAATTTGCAAAGAAAAATAAAATATAATATTTACAATTGGTCAAAGATCTACAGGCAAGTCTGTTATAAGACACCCACTCCTAACTTATTGACATGGTTCAGCTCCAGAGACCACATTGTTATGTGAAAATTGGCATTTTGCAAAAATGGAAGATAACCACATCAGATTACAAAATGGAGGATGACTACATCATTACACAATTGCCAAATTACATCATTACATATCTGCTAAACTACTGAGAATCATGGCTCAGCCAAACTGATATGTAACCTTAACCATCACAGCCAGCTTTACTCTTGCCTCACACCTCCGTGTTTGTTACTGTCAGATAAAAATATACATTGTTAATTTGCAAAATAGATAGTAGATTTTTTTACCATTGTAAATGCAAAATGTTGGAAAACGAGATAGTCAATAAGTGAGGAGTAGGTGTAGTTTTTCATTTTTCTAAATATTTCTTTAAATTTGAAAAGGGAACATTTACATTGTGAAACATATGAGAGTTTGGAGAGCATTTAGAACCATTCAGACCTACCTCATATATCCATTCTGCTACTGCATATCAAGCTCTTTTATATTTTATTCATCACTCACTATATACAGCACATCCTAGCACACAGTAAGTACTCAATGAACATTCGCTTAAATGATTTGAGTGGCCAACCCTACTAGTAAAGATTCTACTTTCTGAAGTTAAATAGAACTGTATACAAATTTGGTAATTATTTAGGAGTTTCTAAAATAAATAGTGGAATACTAGAGGCAATGTGCATATCTTAGTAAGTAAAATTTCGAGAAGCACTCTCCCTTAAACATGTATTGTGAATAAAACATGCTATTTATCAGACATTCTTGGCACATCTACGTCACTCATTAGACTTCACCAGGTGAAGACATTCAACAGGCAAACCACATTGATGTAGAAATATAACTATAAGCCATAATTAAGGGATCATAGATCTCTTTTTATCGTTTAAACATACAAAATTGCCACTGTTCCCATATTTAACTTTTATGGTTTTGCCATAATAATCAAAGACATTATATAGGTATCTGATTGTTTATATAAAGCAGTTATCAATAAGAATACTGTTGCAATTAATTCCACAGAGCTAAAAATTTCATGGAAATCAACTACCTATAACTTAATGAAATAAAATTATAATCATAATTTTAGAATACAGAAAAAAATTTCTTTCCATAAAGTTGGAGCATGCTCGAAGCTGGTTGGATTAAATGTTCACTCACTATTAGACTTAATATAAAGAAATTTTTTTTTATATTGTATATAGTTGCAACTAACCTACCTTATTTTATTTATTTTTTTTACTTATTTATATCTATTTTTCATTCATTTATATTTTTATGCCTAGGATTTTTATTTTTATTATTATTATCTTTATTCCCCATGTCTGTTTGTTGTACTGTGGGGGCTTGCATGTTGCTATGATGCTGGAAGCTATACCACCAGTATTCATATACTAGCAGGGTCACCTATGGCAGACAGGTTTCAGCTCAGCTTTCAGACTAAGACAGACTAGGAAGAAAGACCTGGTAGCCTACAGTAGCCAGTGAAAACCTTATGACTAGCAGGGGAAAATTGTCTGATATAGCCCCAGAAGATGAGCCCCTCACGTTGGAAGACACTCCAAAAAATGACTGAGGAAGAGCTGCCTCCTCAAAGTAGAGTCAACCTTAATAACATAGATGGAGCGAAGCTTTCAGAAACTTCATTTGGTGATGTGACATGACTTGAAATGAGAAGAAACAGCTGCAAACATCCATTAATAATCGAAACGTGGAATGTACAAAGTATGAATCTAAGAAAATTGGAAATCTTCAGAAAATGAAATGGAATGCATAAACATCAATATCCTAGATATTAATGAGCTGAAATGGACTGGTATTACCCATTTTGAATCAGACAATCATATGGTGTACTATGCCGGGAATGATAAATTAAAGAGGAATGGCATTGTACTCATTGTCATAAAGAATATTTCAAGATCTATCCTGAAGTACAATGCTGTCAGCCACAGGATGACATCCATATGCCTACCAGGAAGACTAGTTAATATGGCTATTATTCAAAATTACACACCAACCACCAAGGGTAAAGATGCAGAAATTGTAGATTTTCACCAAATTCTGCAGTCTGAAGTTGATCAAACATACAACCAGGATGCATTGACAATTACTGGTGATTGGGATGCAAAAGTTGGAAACAAAGAAGAAGGATCAGTAGTTGGAAAATATGGCCTTCCTGATAGAAACGATACCAGAGATCACATGTTAGAATGCTGCAAGACCAATGACTTATTCATTGCAAATACATTTTTTCATCAGCATAAATGGTGGCTATACACATGGACCTCATCAGATGGAATACACAGGAATCAAATTGACTACATGTGTAGAAAAAGACAATGGAAAAGCTCAATATCATCAGCCAGAACAAGGCCAGGGGCTGACTGTGCAACAGACCATCAATTGCTCATATGCAAACTCAGGTTGAAATGCAGAAAATTAGAACAAATCTACAATAGCCAAAGTATAACCTTGAGGATATCTCACCTGAATTTAGAGGCCATCTAAAGAATAGATTTGATGAGTTGAACACGTAATGACAAAAGACCAGATGAGTAGTGGAATGACATCAAGGACACTATACATGAAGAAAGCAAGAGATCATTAAAAAGACAAGAAAGAAAGAAGAGACCAAAATAGATGTCAGAAAAGACTCTGAAACTTGCTCCTGAACATTGAGTAGCTAAAGCAAACAGAAGAAATGTTGAAGTAAAATTGATGAGTAGAAGATTTCAAAGAGCGGCTCGAGAAGGAAAAGTAAAGTGTTATGATGACATGTGCAAAGACCTGGAAATAGAAAGCCAAAATGGAAGAACACCTTCAGCATTTCTCAAGCTGCAAGAATTGAACAAAATGTTCAGGCCTAGAGTTGCATTACTGAAGGATTCTACCGGGAAAATATTAAACAGTGCAGGAAGCATCAAAATAAGATGGAAGGAATGCACACAGACACTATACTAAAAAGAACTGGTCAACATTCGACCATTTTAGGAGGTATCATATAATCAGGAACCTATGGTACTAAAGGAAGAAGTCCCAGTTGCACTGATGGAATTGGTAAAAAACAAGGTTCCAGGAATTGATGAAATACTAATTAAGATGTTTCAACAAATGAATGCAGTACTGGAAATGCTCAGTCATTCTATGCCAAGAAATTTAGAAGACAGCTACCTGGCCAACAAACAGGAAGAGATCCATATTTATGCCTATTCCAAAGAAAGGTGATCCAACCAAATGTGGAAATTATCGAACAATATCATTAATATCACACCTAAGTATATTTTTGCTTAAGATCATTCAAAAGTGGCTGCAGCAATATATCGACAGGGAACTGCCAGAAATTCAAGCCGGTTTCAGAAGAGGTTGTGGAATGAGAGATGTCATTGCTGATATTACATTGATCCTGGCTGAAAGCAGGGAATACCAGAGAGATGTTTACCTGTGTTTTATTGACTATGCAAAGACATTTGACTGTGTGGATTATAACAAATTTTGGATAACATTGCAAAGAATGGGAATTCCAGAACACAATTGGACTCATGAGGAATCTGTACGTAGATCAAGAGGCAGTCATTCTAAAAGAACAAGGGATACTGCACGGTTTAAGGCCAGGAAAAGTGTGTGTCAGGGTTGTGTCCTTTCACCATACCTATTCATTCTATGCTGAGCAAATAATCTGAGAAGCTGGACTATATGAAGAAGAATGGGGCATCAGGATTGGAGGAAGACTCATTAGCAACCTGCATTGTGCAGATGACACAAACTCATTTGCTGAAAGTGAAGAGGACTTGAAGCACTTACTGATGAAGATCAAAGACACACCTTTGGTATGGATTACACCCCAACACAAAGAAAACAAAAATCTTCACAACTAGACCAATAAATAACATCATGATAAATGGAGAAAAGATTAAAGTTGTCAAGGATTTTATTTTACTTGGTTCCACAATCAACAGCCATGGAAGCAGCAGTCAAGAAATCAAAAGAAGCATTGCATTGGGTGAATCTCCTGCAAAGGACCTGTTTAAAGTGTACAAAGATGGCGCCTTGAAGACTAAGGTGTGCCTGACTCAAGCTATAGTGTTTTCAGTTGCGTCATATGCATGCAAAAGTCAAATGATGAATCAGGAAGACCAAAGGAGAATTGATGCCTTTAATTGTGGTGGTGGTGAAGAATACTGAACATACCACGGACTGCCAAAAGAATGAACAAATCTGTCTTGAAAGAATTACAGCCAGAATGCTCCCTAGAAGAAAAGTTGGTGAGACTACTAATCAGGAGGGATCCGTCCCTGGGGAAGTACATCGTGCCTGGTAAATTAGAGGGTCAGTGAAAAAGAGGAAGACCCTCAATGAGATGGACTGACGCAGTGGCTGCAAAAATGGGCTCAAGGAAGCATAATAATGATTGTGAGGACACAGGACCTTGCAGTGTTTTGTTCTGTTGTACATAGGGTCACTATAAGTTGGAACCAACTCAACAGCGCCTAACAACAACAGGCTTTATATGATCACCATCTCTTCCTGAGCCTGTTCTTCAATATACGCTACTAACCTTACCTTTTCATCCTGTGTTGGCTGGTGAAAGACATGGCTAATTAAAATTTGAAAGACAATTTTTATTCCATGTTTGAAATGAATCCTTCTGCAGTGAATATTATCCTACTTTGAAATATATTAATTCTGAACATTAAATATAATTGCTGTGTACAAATAAGTTTTACATATGGCATACAATTGGACTAAAATTTATCTGTCAACTACTTAAAAAAAAAAAAAAAACTTTATCATGGTGACGCTTATTGGTCCAGTTGTGCAGATTTATGTTTTCTTTATGTTGGTTTGTAATCCATACTGATACTCATACGTAAGTGCTTCAAGTTTCACATTCAGCAAGTAAGGTTGTGTCATCTGCATATAATAGTTTGTTAAATAATTTTCCTCCAATCCTGATGCTTCCTTCTTCTTCAATGTTGAACTTGTCAAGGATTCCACTTTACGTGGGTTGACTATCAATTCCCACTGAAACAGCAGCTCAAAATATCAAACAACAGATTCCATTGGGCAAATCTGCTGCAAAACACCTGTTAAACACTCCAATTAAAAAGATTGTCAGATTAAATTAAAAAAATAAAAAGATCTAACTATATGCTATATGCTGTCTATAAGAGACATACTTCAGATTGAAAGACACATGTAGACTGAATGCAAAATGATAATACCGTTCAAACAGTAACTAAAAGCAAGCTGGAGGGCTATTCGAAATAGATATTAAGATAAAAATTGTTAACTAGACTCAAAGGATATTTTGGAATAATAAATGGTTCAATCAAGCAAGAAGAGTTAACAATCATAAACATATATGCAACTGACAGAAAGCCCCAAACTACATGGAAGAAAAACTGGAAGAATTGAAGGGAGAAAAAGACAATTCAACAACAATTGGAGACTTCAATATCCCACTTTTAGTAGTGGATAGAACACCTAGACAGAAGGTCAACAAAGAAATGGCAAAGTGATGCTATAGGTCAACTAGCACTTCCAGACATCTATAGAATACTCCATTCAGCAAGAGTAATACACATGTACAACATTCCTCAGGATAGACCAGATTTTTTGGTCATAAAACAAGCATCAGTAAATTTAAAATCATTGAAATTATACAAAGTATCATTTCCAACTACAACGGAATTAAATTAGAAATAACAGCAGAAATAAATTTGAAATATTCGAAACAAAGATTTTTAGAATGTAATAGTGAAATTAAAAATATATTCCTAAATAATCAATAGGTCAAAGTAGAAATAAAATAAAAATTACAAAATACTTCAAGATGAATTAAAATAAAAAACAACATATCAAAACTTATGGAAGGTATCTGAAGAAGTATTTAGAGAGGCATTTATATCTTTAAACACCTGTATTAAAAAAGAAGAAAGATCTCAAATTAATAATCTAACATAGAACCTTAAGAAATGTGGCAAAGCAAAGTTAAACACAACATAGGCAGAAAAAAAAAACAGGCAGAAGCAAGCAAATAATAAAGACTAGAATGGTAACACATGAAATAGAAGAGAAAAAACAAAGAAATTCGATGAAAAGAAAATATAGCTCTTTGAAAAAGTCAATAAAATGTAAAAACTTTGCATTTACAGTAAATTGATTTTTGACAAGACTGCCAAGGTAATTCAATGGGGAAAGAATGGTCTTTTCAACAAACACTGCTCAGACCACTGTATAAGCCAAAAGCTAAACCAATTGCCATTCAGTCAATTCCAACTCATAGAGACCCTATAGGGCAGAGTAGAACGGCCCATGTGGTTTCCAAGGAGCGGCTGGTGGATAAGAACTGCCAGTGTTTATGGCTAGCAGTCCATCTCCTAACCACTGTACAACTACATACAAAAGAATGAAGTATGACCCAATCTCACAATATATACAAAAACTAATTTGAAATGAATCAGAAACCTAAATGTAAGTGCTAAAACTATAAAACTTGTAAAAGAAAACATAGTTCTCTTTCCCTTACACCATACCCTTTCATAACTCTGATCCTAAAATAATTTATCAAAAAGCATGGAACCGATGACCTTTAATTTCTATATTGATATTTTCTTAGACCCTGGATTTTTCCATTTGCCCATCATAGTCCACCCATTGTCAACTTGGCACCTGTACGCATCCCTTAAACCATATACAATCTCTAAATAAATTACAGTCATATGTCGGCTTAACATGATACAACTAACATGTGTACAACTAAAAATGCACTAGTCCCCTTTACATCTCATATTTTATAAGTGAAGAAAACAAAAATAATTGATGCACACATACAAAGAAGAAATACAGTGATCACAGTCCTTGTTTCTGCAACTGGTCACATGTTCATAAACGGTATTTAGAACTACCTTCTTCTGCCACCAGCTCCATATTCCCTTTGCTTTCATCAAGTGCCTCAGCTGGTCATGGTCTTCACCTGTTGTGGTGACCCGAACCTTCATTCTTGAAGGGTCTGGGACTTTAGCAGCCATATTGGAATTGGGTTGCTGTAGTTTTCCATTGACTTTAATCACAGGGCATAGTATTACTAAGAAATGTCCTAAGGAATCTCCTGTATTCCAGACATATTCTTATTTACTTCCATTAAGAAATATCAATCGGATTTCCTTTTGATAATCAGGATCAATCACACTAGGCAATACAGTAACTCCCTTCTTGCTTGTTGATCCAGGGGCATGAGGATCCCAAAGTGGCTGGGTGGCATTCTTAACATCCAATTCAGTGGAATCATTGTTCCCTGGTAAGAACATTCCTGTTTTTGGAACTAACACCCCTAGACCCACAGAGCATAAGTTCATGGGGACTGGAAGCAAAAATTCTGCCAGTGGGTCACTAGGGGTAATAGTGAGTGGCACCACTCCCATTTCCACCTCTTGATTTCTGGACCCAAGAATCCTGGTTTGGGAGATAGTACCATATGTTGGATCCTGGTTTGGAGTACATACAACCTCCGGGAGAATATTGCCCCAACCCTGCAAGGTACTGCCACCTAGTTGGCACCATAATTGTGTCTTTAGAAGGCCATTCCAACTTTCTATCAAGATAGCTGTTTAAGGATGATGGGGAACATGACCCTATGCACAACAGAACGAAATACTGCCCGGTCCTGAGCCATCCTTGCAATTGTTGTTATGCTTGAGCTCATTGTTGCAGCCACTGTGTCAATCCACCTCGTTGGGGGCCTTCCTCTTTTCTGCTGACCCTGTACTCTGCCAGGCGTGATGTCCTTCTCCAGGGACCAATCCCTCCTGACAACATGTCCAAAGTATCTAAGACACAATCTCGCCATCCTTGCTTCTAAGGAGCGTTGTGGTTGTACTTCTAAGACAGATCTGTTTGTTCAGTTGGCAGTCCACGGTATATTCAGTACTCTTCACCAACTCCACAATTCAGAGGAGTCAATTCTTCTTCAGTCTTCCTTATTCATTGTCCAGCTTTCACATGCATATGATGCGATTGAAAATACCATGGCTTGGGTCAGGCGCACCCTCATCTTCAGGGTGACATCTTTCCTCTTCAACACTTTGAAGAGGTCCTTTGCAGCAGATTTACCCAAAGCAATGCGTCTTTTGATTTCTTCACTGCTGCTTCCATAGCTGTTGATTGTGGATCTAAGTAAAATGAAATCCTTGACAACTTCAATCTTTTCTCCGTTAATCATGATGTTGCTCATTGGTCCAGTTGTGAGGATTTTTTCTTTCATGTTGAGGTGAAGGGGGGAGGAACATGGTAAGACCTGTGAATTCCATGAGCATAGGCTCATTGATGCACTTAATTTTCTGTGAAGTGAGTCCCTTAATCTGAGGCCATGTTGTGTGGTGTATCAGGGCAGTGGATAAGGCATTCTGTAAGTCCACAGATGGTAGTTTTAGCAGAAGCTTTGCATGCTGGGAAGGCAAATCCATATCCAGAATAAGTGTCCATTTCAGTAAGAATAAAATGCTACCCTTTCCATGATGGAAGTGGTCCAATGCAATCAACCTGCCACCAAGCTGCTGTATGATCACCCTGAGTAATGGTGCCATATCGATGACTCAGTGTTGGTCTCTGCTGCTGGCAGATTGAACATTCAGCAGTGGCAGTAGCCAAGTCGGCCTTGGTGAGTGGAAGTCCATTTTGCTGTATCTGTGCATAATATCCATTCCTGAAACCATGGCCACTTTGTTCATGAGCCCAATTGGGCAATGATGGGATTGACTGGGGAAAGAGGATGACTGGTTTCCACAGAACGTGTCAGATGTTTTTTGCAAGGGCAAATAGTTGAGTTGAATGGGTGTGTGGTAGGGAAAACTGTTCCTGTATCCTTCAAGTCTTTGTTCATGGCAGTAATCTCTGCAATTCCTCCAGCAGTGTAATATTGCTTTTGGTTTACTCTTTTCCTAGGTAGTGGCTATTCTAATGGCTTCCACTTGGCTTTTCCTACCACAATAGCCCTTACTCCACTTGTCAGCGATCCAATGTGGGGATTATGCCAATTGCTGATTATATATATTTTAATTATGCTTTCTGGAATTGGGGAAATCACTACAGGATGGGTTCAGGGACCCACTGGACCCAATGTGAAATGACCTTGAGCTAAGACTTCATTATTAACCTCACCTCCCTATGCCCCAACTCTGACTAGTGGGCCACAGTGAAGTTTTGGGTCTCCTGAAATTAATGTCTGTTCAAACGCAGTATTCAATAATCCCTCAACAGTCTGATTACATCCTTTTCTCCAGTGAACAGTCACTGTAGTAAAAGGCCATAGAACCCTTTGGGGAAGGCTGGGAGAAAGATCCACAGTATAGATTTTTTGCAATGTAGTGAGGTCCTTCCTCAAGAGGTGGTGGCCCCTGTTCATTCAAGGAGCTGTAGGTCTTTAAACTCATTCAAGTCTGGGAATTGGTTGAGGAGCTGTGACTATCCATTCTGGCTATTTGAGTTAGACTGCCTTTAGTTGGCCTAGAATTCTTCTGCTTGTACAGATCAAGTACATATTTAGTAGATTTCCCATATGTTTCACTCCTAGGGACACAATAACTAATTAGCCAATAACAGGAATTGATAGTAGTCAGAATATTCTGATTACTGCTTTGACTTCACTGTCCATTAAGTTAACAACACCCACCTTGTCTTTGTCATTTGAGTGTCACCACTTGGCTCCTACCACCACGGGGTCCAATCAGCCTCACTGTATAGTTAGGAGTCTTAATTCAGCTAGGGCAATTCCCACTGTCAAATATGACTTACTTAAAATAGTAATCACAGTAATCTTCAAGGATGTTGGGGCTCCCTTCACAAATTCATTCTTCACCATTGTGGTAAAAGGTGTGTCCTCTGGGCACTCCATGAATGAGCCTGAGGGTCTGACCTGATAAATTCTAACATGCCAATTTCCCTAAGCCTTTTTATTCCTTCTTCTACAGTATACTAAGACATGTCTTACACTTCAACTTGATTTTGCGTAGGTCACTGCTCAATCCATGCTTCAGTGAACCAATCAAATAAACTATTAGTTCCTTTATAAATGTCTGGCACTGAAACACTGAAGGTCTGTGCCAAATGGGATCATATCAGTAAACTCAGACTGATACAACTTTATATTCCTTGCACCATCATCCCACACCCTTAATAGGCATTCCCACACGTATTCCCCAGGTATTTGTTTGTGTACATCAGAAAAGTTAAGCAGTTCTTTTGAAGTGTAGCATACCTCCTCCAGGGTCATACTGTGTACTTCACTTTTTGGGCCTTACTAGGACTTAAGTACAGATATAGGTCTACAAGCAAAAATGGGTGGTGGAAATGTGTTCTGAGAACACTCAGCAATGTCTTATAAGGTATCTGCCTCAGGTGATGCCCCAGGCAATAACTCAGACAAAGGCTTTTCAGACACAGCTGGATTAATCTTCAGACTGGGGTTGAGGGGCTAATGGTTTTACTGGGAAAGGTCACTTAGCAGATAAAGATGGAGTAATCTTGTCAGATGGGAGGAGTGAGAGGGCTGGTACTTTTAACAGGAGTTATTCAACAGAATTTAAGGGCTTAGTGTTACCAACTTCCTGATTATCTGCCCATACGTCCCCAAGATTCAAGATACCATTTCTTCACAATCAATGTCCTCACTTTAACTTCAGATGCCATTCATGGTTGGGAATTCAATTGTTATAATTCAGCCACTCTTATGATAACACTCAGGGTTTGGTTTTTAGCAAAATCAGCTATGTTACTCCAAGAAATAAGGCTTTCTTTCAGTGCACAAGTGGCAACTTTGAGGTGGCTTTATGTGGTGCTTGAATTGTGGCTCTGAAGCCCCAAGTTCATCTCTTTCTTTTGCCACTGTCTGGTGAAAGCAGAACCAACCAACCAGCTTCCTTATACTTCTCATTCTGACAAAAACTGTACAAATGTATGAAATATGCAATGACCTGGAGCCCCACCTCTCACAGTACTTGATCCACTGGTTTTGATATTTTGTATATTTCTATCATCATCTCACATTATGGATTAGCACTGCCCTCTTTATTACTGGAAGCAGAGTCAACATCTTTAAGACTAACCAGACTTGAGAATCAATTTAGAAATTTCACCATTACACTTTTGTTTCTCTAGAGGAGCTCTTGGTATCCAATGTTTCAGGCTAAGTTTTCTAAAGAAACAAAAGCAGCAAAGTGTGTATATAAATAGAAAGAAAGAGAGATTTATATCAAGGAAATGGCTCACATGGTTGTAGAGGCTGGAAAGTCTCAAGTCCATGGGTCAGGCATCAGGCTGGAGGCTTCTCCTGACTCACATAGCTGCAGGGGCTGACAAATCCAAGATCACCAGGCAAGATGGCAGGCTGATGGCTCAAGTCGCAAAAACCAGAGGTCAGATGATGATGAGCTGAATGCAGGATCCACAGTGAGCAAAAGCCAGTGAGGTGTGTCAGGACATCCATATATACTGGATGTAGGCCATACCCTTGAGGAAACTTTCCTCACAACTGATCGGCTGCTCATAGCAGATCTCATCATGGAAGCGATTACATTGTATCAGATCTCATCATGGAGGTGTCTGCATTATGGAAGAATGATAAGTCCAATGTCTGCCAGATTACATTAATACGTAACTGCCAAACCACTGAAAATCATGGCCCAGCCAAGTTTACACACAACCTTAACGATCACACAATGCAATGGACTATCATTCAGCATTAAAAAGGAAAATGAAGTAGATACATGCTACAATTTAGATAAAACTTGAAAACATTGTATTAAGTGAAAGAAGCCAGACACAAAAAGCCAATTATATGACTTCACTCTTACGAAATGTCCAGAACACGCCAATCCATAGAGACAGAGAATAGATCAGTGGTTTCCAGGGGCTGAGGAGAGAGGGGAAAGGGGTACAAGCTTTCTTTTTTGGGGTGAAGAAAATGTCACTATGACTGATATAGGTCATAGTGATGGCTGCACAACCTTGTGAATATACTAAAAACCACTAACATGTACACTTTAAAAGAATGAAATTTATGGTACGTGGATTATATTTGAATTTGGAAACAAAACAAAACAATACAATCCCTAAAGTTGATTTGGTCTATGACTTGTGTTTACCAATCCCTGTTACCAATATAACAATAATGGCAGTGATGATGATGATAACCCAAAAAACCAAACACGTTGCCCTTGAGTCTATTTCTACTCATAGCAACCTTGTAGAATAGAGTAGAACTGTCCCACTGAATTTCCAAAGAGCGGCTGGTGAACTGCCAACCTTTCGATTAGCAGCCGAGCTTTTAACTACTGCACTATCAGGGCTCTGAGGATGATGGTATCTGGATACAATAATAATTTGGTTGTTAAAATCATTTTATATATCATTTCCACCATGCATGTAGTAACCTAAAGATTAAAACCATCATCTACAAAAGAACTTTATGAATATTTATTACTTTCCTATGTCAAACTCTAATTTGTTAGATTTCATTTAAAGTAGTTTACATGGAACATTGGAGGGGAAGGAATCCAAGAGACTGTGAAATTATGTCAGATTGTTTATAATGAGGCAAAGGGAGCATGATTCAATACTTGAGATTTTCTGCAGATGAGGAGCTTCAAGTTAATAAAATTCTGATCCAGCAGACCCTACAGAGAATTTTTCACAGCCGTGAGATGAGAAGTTACGTTTATGACTTAGATTTGGAGATTTCCTGATGCAAGCTGGAAATGATGTGTGAAATGAAAATCCTTCCCCATATTCAAAAAGGAACATATGTTACTGCCTTACTGTCACTGCTCTGACACAGGTTTAGTTTGTTTTTCTGCTCTCATATCTGTCCACCTTTATCCTTTCCATGTTCTGGCACACAATGATATATAAAATCCTAGCTCTCTTATTATTAGTATTACTATTCAAGTATGTATTTTGGGTAAATTTCTAAGGGTAGACTTTTCCATGAATGAAAATCCCAAATGGCGAAAGAAGTTCAAAAGTTATTTAAACATGGCATACACTCAAGCAGACATGATTCACTGGGGCAGTAATGATGATAAAGGTTTATGTTACAGTAAAAAGATGATACCACATTAAGAAGCGTGCTAAATAATTGCATTTTTTCACACCAGCACACAGAACAATATGACGCTTGCTGAAATTCAGTTGAGCATCAATAGCAATTGTTTAGCCCATCAGGTGCTCATTTATGAACTTTTGCAAAGAAAAGACTCAATGGTTTTTATAATTCATCTTGTTGGAAAGGAGAAATGCAATTTTATGTCTTTTTCTTAGGTTCCCCCCCCTTCTCTGAACTTCTTTATGAACTTTTTCATAGTTCTCTTCTGCCTTTTTATGTTTATTTAAAAGAGAACGATAATTATGTTCTGCTCTTACTTCACTGGGTCTCAAAGAACCCAGTATCTGATATGTTACATTTCTTTTTCTCTCAACACCTCAGTCAGGGCAAATAGAAAGTCAAAATGCTGGTGAAGAAATAAACAGCAATTTGTTTTCTAAGGACTGCATATTAACTAACGAACTGGTGGAAGAAGAGAGATTTCCTAGACTGCAGACCAGTTTGTATTTACTATGCCAGTCTGCACAGTGTACACAAAGATGTCTGCTCTAGTTAAGATTTGCAGAGTAAATCTGACTTATAGTGACTGTAAAATAAAAGGTCTTTCAAAGCCATGATCTCGTGTGTTATCTCTATGTTATCACAAAAGCCATAATCAAAACTTCTGGGATATAGTTTTAGTTCTGCCTTGAATGTGTCGGTCTATATTTTTTTCACATTTCATAGCATAATTTAGATTAAGGAATATAAATATATATGTATGTATTTATTTATATACATGAAATGAGATAGTTTTATATAAAAAACCAAACCCTTGCCACTGAGTTGATTCCAACTGACAGCAACACTGTAGGTCGGAGTAGAACTGTCCCATAGAGTTTCTAAGGCTTGTGGCTTTGAACCATCCATCAACCTTTCAGTTAGCAGCAAAGTGCTTAACCACTGTGTCTCCAGGACTCATTTCTAGTTTTATGTGTATATAATTACCCCATTCCACATAGGTATCTGAAGAGAAATGAATAATTTTAACCTTTCCTTCAGTATTGTGGGATTGAGACATTGGCTTAAATCAAATACAGTGTGAGTATAGGTACTCTTACTGCAGTTAAGGTTATTTCCTTTCTTTTTCCTTTTCTGTTTCCTTGTGTCTTTACGTTTACGCCTGTTTTCACTTTCTTTATACCTTGCGCCAATTTCCTAAGAAAAGCAGGGAGTGGCTCTGAGCAGGGATAGGATTTCCAATCCTAAAGGAGCACATGATATTTTCCAGAATTCTACACTATTTCTGGGTTTTGTTCTCCATATGTGATTCAGCATTTAAAAACCCACTGCTGTTAGATCGATTCCATTTGTAGCGACCCCATAGGGTTTCCAAGGCAGTAAATCTCTATGGAAGCAGACTGCCGCTTCCCCGGAGCCACTGGTGGTTTCAAACTGTCGATCTTTCAGTTAGCAGTCGAACACTTTAACCACTGTGCCACCAGGGCTCCTTGGTGTAGCCTTTAAACACTTCTAAAATTAAAAGGCCACGTGCACCACTACTATTGAAGACCAGGACACTTTGACCCGGGGACCTTTTTGTCCAATTATAATAGTGCTAGGTTACCTAGGCTTGTTTCTAGTGTGCTGTACAATTAATCACCTGCTTAAAGCGGTTAAAATTCTCTTGGGCATCATTTTCCAAATCGTGACACCCCCTCTAGAAGGTAAGCTTCTTGAGGGAAGGGGTGATTTTGTTTGCTTGTTTGTTCATTTTTATTTGCTTGTTTGTTTAACACATTATTCTAACAGCTAACAGAGGGTTGGCGTAAAATACGTGCTCATTAAGTAACAATTGACAGAATGATTTCTCTCAGACAATAATTGGAGTGATAATGTCCAAAATATTTAAATTCTAAATTTTCTAAGATTTTATAACTATAATTAAAAGAAGGATATATAGTAATACTTTTCAATATTACAAAACTAACATAAAAGATAATAAGTGAAATACATCATTATACATGAGTTACAAATCTTTTGAGTCAATTAAATGCATTCTGTCATGGTAAACCCCTTCATGCTATTAACCTAAATCATTTATATTTAAATTTCCTCCATCAGCTACGTTTTGAAAGGACCCTATCTCTTTTGCAGATATGACCCAAGACATATTTTTGCCAAAATTTAATAAGATTTCAATTTCTTACCCTATTTTTCCATTTCTCTCAGAAGCTGTCAAAGCAAATCGCATTGAGCTTGTTTTATCAAAGAACCTCAAAGTCTGTGGTTAGTTATAGGAAATCGAAGCAAATTGACACAAATGGAAATTGACTTCCGTACTCAAGGAAGCAGAAGTCTAATTTCTGAGGTGCTTGCTGTCTGTGAAAATTTTTCCCACACTGCTCGACGTCATTCCTGCAGAAACTTTAAGATTCTTTAAAAGTATCTACAAAATTAGGTGAAGGGTAAAATTATGAATTTCCCACTTGGAAGAAAGTGGCTTAAATTCTATCCAATTATTTGCCATGACAACCAGCTAAACACAAAAGGGCTAGAATGGATGGAGAGTACTGCCTCTATAATCATCACTGTATGTCCTTCAAATCATGGATATGCAGCACCACTATCCCCAGCTACTTCAGGGCCATAAGCCTACGCGGTAATTACACGCTTTGGAACACTCCATTTAAGTGCATCAATAATATAGTGAGAGAACGTGTTCTTTAATTCTGCACCTGTAAATGGAGGGAAAAAATAAAGAAAATATCTCCTTAAGAATAGAAAAGGAAGAAAAATAAATTAGAAGTCTAAACTATTTTTAAGCTGCTTTGTGAGGTTTCCCTGTAAAACTCAGATGATTAATAATACAAAGTCTTCCATAAATCCAACCATAAGACAAAATATCTCTGTTTAAGTGATGGTAAAGTTTCAGACAGAGGCAAGTAAGTGATGAAAAACAAAAGATACTACTAAATAAAGCTTGATGTATTATCTTTAATGTCCCCATGTGACTGGGTATTGCAAAATCCCAGGGTTATTTTTCTTTTCATTGCCATATCGCTATATGACTGCCGTTAGCGTGATTTAGAAGATAATGCCTACTAATCCATGACTTTCAATTGCAAAAGTAGCGATAACACATCATGACATTACAAAATTGTATTGCTGCAGGGTGTTTGTAATACATTTTAGAATAAGGTGTATGTATGCCTGTGTGCATGTATGCATACATGTCCGCTTGTGTGTGTATTTTATCTTATAGACTTAAAATTCGTATTTTTCTCGGAACTGGAAAGTTAATATTGTCAGTTCCACAAAGAAGATAGAGACCACTAGAACCACAGGGGGAATTAGTCATTGGTGTAGAATGGTAAGACCTTCTCCTTTCTACATATTTCAAGAAAATAAAATGGTTAATTTTTAGAAAGAAAAAGTCTTCCAAAAGTATTTTTTCCTTTTTATTTATTTTTATTGTACTTTAGATGAAGGTTTACAGAACAAACTAGTTTCTCATTAAACAGCTAGTATACATATTGTTTTATGTATACATATTGTTTTATGACATTGGTTAACAACCCCACGACATGTCAACATTCTCCCTTCTCGACCTTGGGTTTCCTTTTGCCAGTTTTCCTGTTCCCACCTGTCTTCTAGTCCTTGCCCCTGGGCTTGTGTGCCCTTTTAGTCTTGTTTTGTTTTATTGGCCTGCTTACTCTTTCGCTGTAGGGTAAACCTCAGGAGTGACTTCATTATTGAGCCAAAAACCATACTCTCAGGGTTTCTCCAGTCTCTGTCATACCAGTAAGTCTGGTCTAAAAATAAAATATTTGTGAGTAACTCAATTCCTAACATTTTTGTGGAATTTCAGAGAAATTCTTGGGAAAGTTATCCACACAAGATTTATAACAAAGTTAATATGTTTATATTGAAAAAAAGTAATGAGATTCCCAGTGGTCCATCCTATATCATTCCACTTAAGAAAAGTAAAAGAATGAGGAAATCTATATAGGAACCAATGTTTATTATGCAAATTAGCCAGCGTTTTCTAATGAGGACACTCAGTGTAAGATACGCATCTGGATATGGACTTCAAAATACCAACCCAAAACAAAAACAATCAAACCCATTGCCTTGGAGTCGATTCCAACTCGTAGAGTCCCTACAGGACAGAGTAGAACTCCCCCCGCAACGTTTCCCAGGAATGGCTGGTGCATTCCAGCTGCTGACCTTTCGGTTAGCATCAAGGCCCTTAACCACTGATATTTACATAAGACAAGCTTGGCATAATTTCAGATTAACCCTGTAAAACTCAGGAAAATTGATATGTAATCATGCAAAATTCATGAAGGAGACAAAAAGAATGTACTGAATAACTAGAATAGAATATCTTGCTTTCAAAACGTAAAGAGTTATTCCAGAATGAAGTTGTATTTGTTTTCCCTTGTCATTGTGGATTTGTAAAGTGAGGAATGTGCCCATCTTTTCCAAAAAGTCTGAGTGTGGATTCTGTTAATTTCCACATATTTACTTCTTGAAAAAGATGATAGATTCTTTGAGGACCAAGAACATTTATTTCCCCCATTATTTAATGAATATATACTTTTTAAAAATAACACATATTTTGTGAAAAATATATTTTAATTTGCCAAATGGCAATGATTGCTTACATAACAAAATCATTACATTTTCAAAGCTACACATAGAAACTTCCCCCAAAAGTTTCAAACATTATTATTAGAGTTACATATTTAATATTTGCTGTTTTTTGTTTATCTATGATCTTGGAACTCTGAAAATATATATTGGTTTAGGCAGAGTATTTAGTAATTTGTATGGAACTCTTATTATATAGACATGCTGCTGTTAAAACAATATTTTATTATAGAGGAAAACTACTCTTTTGAAGTTTAAGATTGCTCCCAGAATAGAAACTGAATTAATTTTCAATGAACAATCAGCCTACTAACTCTTAGATCAAACAGCCCTTATTTTTTGAAGGAAATCCAAATAATCATCTGAAAGCCCAAGCTTGTTAGTATTTACAATTTCTGTTCTCTTGCTGAACACACATGAGCAGGCCAATTGTTTACAACCAAGTGAATGGTATTATCCTATTGCTGAGACTTAGCTTACAAAATGTTGTCTGGAGAGAATTACTACTGTTGAATTTTAAGTCCCTGAGATGGTTTTATGACAGAAGTACTTGAAGAATCTTTCCAAAATTACAGAAAAAACCGCACAACCTTATTAATGCTTTATTAGTGGTGCGTACAAGAAAAAAAGAATAGGTATTTAAGTTTGGGTGTCCGATGACCACATATGCAAACTTTTTTTTGTCATTTTGCTTGTTTTGGCTTCTGTTTTGTTTTGTTTTCCTAACTGGATGGTTGGTAATCGATAATATTAAGGTGAAATAACTCTAAAAAGGTAGGTGATCACTTGATTGGCCTATAGCTATGATCTCAATGAAAATCTTAGCAAGAAAGTCACCTTTACAATAGGCAACTGAATAAGGGATATTAATCAGACATATAGAAACTATCTCCTGGTGTCATCTAGTGGCTGTATTTCATCACTGCATAAAAGAAATACTGATTTTTCTAAGTAAAAAATTGTTTTATTACATTTGTTTCTGACTGACTGGAGTAAAAGAAGCTGCCATTTTTAACAGACAAGAGAAGGTTAGTAGCAATCAAGCCTTTCTGAGCCATTCACCCTGGCCCTTTGCTGTGCCTTCTTATAAGGTCAAGACACTTCTCCGGAAAGCTCAGTTATCGTACACTGGTGTGAAGGTGCCGTGTGCTGCCCCATTTAGGCTGCATGACTGAGTGACTGGGTGTTGTTAAGGGGCATCCACAGCCCATACACAAGGTATTTTCTCTTAGCTGGCTGAGCAGCACTCAGGGGATTCTGACAGATTGAGCTGACATGCTAACAATCTGATTGCAGATGGCAATGGAAGGAGCCTCGAAGTGAGAGAGAAGAGTCCCCTGACCCTTCTGTCATCCACTCTTTCAGTCTCTATCCTCGGATAGGAAGACTGCACAACGATCACAGGGAAAGGTGACATAGTGAAAATAACTTATCCACAAATGTGCTGAAATGTCATGTCTAATGTTATAGTTCCTTTAAGACGAACTATAATTTCTAATATAACTTTTCAGTTTTGAAAGGAAAGGGCACCAAGCCTGGGTTGACAGAAATAAATTATCCAGATAATTAAGGCTAACTACTCCACTTTCTCCTACTCCCTGGCCCACGCGCAGACAATAATAGGGCTCAATTATTTATAATTCAGGAATATTTTTGTCATAAAAAAAGGATTTTCTGTAAAACTGGTGTTTGAATGGCTCAAAATTATAATCCTTTAGGAAGCAAATTATTAACAAATTATAATCAGGGAATTTACAAATTCTAAACTATAGTTTCTGTTATTACGGTCAATGGAAATAAAAGATAAGACATGATAAGAAAAATGAAAAAAAATGTGAGCATGGTACTTCATATTCATTTGTCTATAATGGCCTGAATTTTTAGGGCGATTCTGTGAGTTTCTGTTATTTTTTGATTCATGGATTTATCACTATTAAGCAAGACATTCCTCCAGATATTTATAGGCACTTTATAAGACTATGTGAGCATTTCTTTTGTTGTTGAATTTGCCATTAATTTTTATTGATATTTGCCTTTTCATGTCTATAGGTCCTTAATTTCTTGATATGTTGCACACAGGCACATAGTAGAAAAAAAAACATTGAATGAGAAGATGAGTGGACATTTCCTAAAATTTCTGTTGCCCTTTGCTATAAAGGAATTCATTACTGCTAGTATTCTGACAATGCAAATGCATGTGCTACATATACAGATGTCTATAGGAGAAATGTGTGTGTATGTACACACATGTACACGTATAAAACCAAAAAAAACAGACCCGTTGCCGTCGAGTCGATTCCGACTCATGGCGACCCTATAGGACAGAGTAGAGCTGCCCCACAGAGTTTCCAAGGAGTGCCTGGTGGATTTGAACTGCTGTCCCTTTGGTTAGCAGCCGTAGCACTTAACCACTACGCCACCAGGGTTTCCGGTGCGCATATATATATATATATATATACATACACACATACATGTTCAACAATAGAACTCTCAGTACATACATTAATCCAAAATATATAGGACAATTTAGTGTTTGGTGCATCCCTTCAAAGCATATTACCTTTCTTCTAAAAAGAGAAATCACTTAATTTTGTATGTTGTGTGAGAAAGAATCATTTGTTTTAAGGCGATTCCAGTTCTAATCATTGGGCTGTACATTAATTTGTCTTATAGAACAAGTGATTCAGAGTGATGAAATAGCTGGATGAGGCGCGTGTATTCGTTAATAATCATGAAAGCACAAATCAGATTTTGATTCCAATAATAGGAACGATAACTATCCCAAGTCTGAATCATAAAACCAATCATAATTTTAAGTCTATTAATACATTTTTAAAGGCTATTTCCTGATACTGCAGCTAAACCAGAGTGCAGAGAAAATATATATTTTTTAAATAAAGCAGATAATTTTAATATCTTAGGTGAAGAAAATAGAGTTCTGTCTTAATGTCCTCATTCTCATTTCTTTTGAGCCTTCTCAGCATACAAAATATATGCTGTATAGTAAAGAATTGTATGAGTGTTTGCCAGCTCTAGCAAATACAGAATCGCCCTCTTTCTTCCTTCTATCTAACAGTAGCTGTGATGGCTGATTTTCATCCACCGTCTTGCACCGTGAGAATGGCAAAGCAGCAAGGTAGAAGTCACTGCCTGGGTCCTGATGACTCATGCAAAATATTAGTTCAAGACTGCCATCTCTGGGCTTCTTTTACATGAAAGGGAAATAAAATTCTATCTTGTTATGTTAGTTTTCTATTGCTTCATAACAAATCAGCACAAACTTAGTGGCTTCAAAGAACAGTTATTTATTGTGTCACAGGTCCCATGGGTCAGAAGCCTAGGTGTGGATTAGTTGTATCTTCTTCTAAGAGTCTCACCAGACTGAAATCAAGGTGTTGGCTGAAGTTGTAATCTCATCTATGGCTCAGAGTTCAAAGTTCTCTAGTTTCTTCCAGAATTATGTTCATGGTGATTTTAAGACTGAAGTCCCCACTATATTGCTAGGTGTCAGCTGGGGGCTGCTCAGATGTTAGAGAATGCCCACAGGTCCTTCCTACATGGCTTCCTACATAGGCCCTCTTACAACATGGTATGTCACTTACCCAAAGTCAGCAGAAAACTTTCTGATAATGCCAGGAACTCTTCTTTCAGGGAGGCCCTAGTCCTTTATAAGGGCTCACCCAATTTGGTCACACTCACCTAGAATAATCTCCTTTTGATCAACTAAACTCAATGCATTTAGTACTTTAATTACATTTACAAAAACTCTTTTTTTTTTTTTTTAATTTTTATGGTGCTTTAAGTGAAAGTTTACAAATCAAGTCAGTCTCTCACACAAAAACTTATATACACCTTTTTACCATACTCCAAATTGCTCTCCCCCTAATGAAACAGCCCACTTGCTCCCTCCACTCTCTCTTTTCGCATCCATTTCATCAGTTTCTAACCCTCTCTACCCTCTCATCTCCCCTCCAGGGAGGAGATGCCAACATACTCTCAAGCGTCCACCTGATCCAAGAAGCTCACGCCTCACCAGCATCACTCTCCAACCCATTGTCCAGTCCAATCCCTGTCTGAAGAGTTGGCTTTGGGAATGGCTCCTGTCCTGGGCCAACAGAAGGTCTGCGGGCCATGACCACCAGGGTCCTTCTAGTCTCAGTCAAACCATTAAGTCTGGTCTTTTTATGAGAATTTGGGGTCTGCATTCCACTGCTCTCCTGCTCTCTCAGGGGTTTTCTGTTGTTCCCTGTTCCCTGTCAGGGCAGTCATCCATTGTAGCTGGTCACCATCTAGTTCTTCTGGTCTCTGGCTGATGTAGTCTCTGGTTTATGTGGCCCTTTCTGTCTCTTGGGCTCGTAATTACCTTGTGTCCTTGGTGTTCTACATTCTCCTTTGATGCAGGTGGGTTGAGACCAATTGATCCATCTTAGATGGTCGCTTGCTAACGTTTAAGACCCCGGACGCCTCTCTCCAAGGTGGGATGCAGAATGTTTTCTGAATAGGTTTTATTATGCCAATTGACTTAGATGTCCCCTGAAACCACGGTTCCCAAACCCCCATCCCTGCTACGCTGGCCTTCGAAGCATTCAGTTTATTCTGGAAACTGCTTTGCTTTTGGTTTAGTCTAGTTCTACTGACCTCACCTGTACTGTGTGCTATCTTTCCCATCACCTAAAGTAGTTCTCATATACTATCTAATTAGTGAATGCTCCTCTCCCACACTCCCTCCTTCCTCCCTCTCATAACCATCAAAGGATATTTTCTTCTCTGTTTAAACTATTTCTTGAGTTCTTGTAATAGTGGTCTTATACAATATTTGTCCTTTTGCAACTGACTAATTTCACTCAGCATAATGCCTTCCAGATTCCTCCACGTTATGAGATGTTTCACAGATTCATCACTGGTCTTTATTGATGCGTAGTATTCCATTGTGTGAATATACCATAATTTATTTATCCATTCATCTGTTGATGGGCACCTTGGTTGCTTCCATCTTTTTGCTATTGTTAACAGTGCTGCAATGAACATGGGTGTGCATATATTTGTTCGTGTAAAGGCTTTTATTTCTCTAGGATATATTCCAAGGAGTGGGATTACTGGACCGTATGGTAGTACTATTTCTAGTTTTTGAAGGAAACACCAAATCGGTTCCCAACGTGGTTGTATCATTTGACATTCCCACCAGCAGTGTAAAAGTGTTCCAATCTCTCCACAGCCTCTCCAACATTTATTGTTTTGTGTTTTTTGGATAAATGCCAGCCTTGTTGGAGTGAGATGAAATCTCATTGTAGTTTGGATTTGCATTTCTCTAACGGCGAATGATTGTAAGCATTTCCTCATGTATCTGTTAGCTACCTGAATGTCTTCTTTAGTGAAGTGTCTGTTCAAATTTTTTTGCCCATTTTTTATTGTGTTATTTGTCTTTTTGCAATTGAATTTTTGCAGTGTCATGTAGATTTTAGAGATCAGGTGCTGATCGGAAATGTCATAGCTAAAAACTTTTTCCTAGTCTGTAGGTAAACTTTTTATTCTTTTGGTGGTCTTTGGATAAGCATAAAAAAAATAGGCCTTTGATTTTTAGGAGCTTCCAGTTATCTAGTTTTTCTTCTGCATTGTTAGTAATGTTTTGTATACTGTTTATGCCATGTATTAGGGCTCTTAACGTTGTCCCTATTTTTTCTTTCATGATCTTTATCATTTTAGATTTTGTATTTACGTCTATGATCCATTTTGAGCTTGTTTTTGTGCATGGAGTGAGGTATGGGCCTTGTTTCATTTTTTTGCAGATGGATATCCAGTTATGCCAGTACCGTTTGTTAAAAAGACTGTCTTTTCCCCATTTAACTGTTTTGGGGCCTTTGTCAAATATCAACTGCTTATATGAGGATGGATTTATGTCTGGATTCTCAATTCTCTTACATTGGTCTATGTATCTGTTGTTGTACAAGTACCAAGCTGTTTTGACTACTGTGGGGATATAATAGGTTCTAAAATCAGATAGAGTAAGGCCTCCCACTTTGTTCTTCTTTTTCTGTAATGCTTTTTTACTTGTCTGGAGCCTCTTTTCTTTTCCATATGAAGTTGGTGATTTTTTTCTCCAGCTCATTAAAGAATGTCGTTGGAATTTGGATTGGAATTGCATTAAATCTATGGATCTCTTTTCGTAGAATAGATATTTTTATAATGTTAATTCTTCCTGTCCATGAGCAAGGTATGTTTTTCCACTTACGTAGGTCTCTTTTGGTTTCTTGCAGAAATGTACTGTAGTTTTCTTTGTATAAGTCCTTTACATCTCTGGTAAGATTTATTCCTAAGTATTTTATCTTCTTGGGGGCAACTGTAAATGGTATTGATTTGGTGGTTTCGTCCTTGATGTTCTCTTTGTTGGTGTAGAGGAATCCAACTGATTTTTGTATGTTTATCTTGTATCCTAATACTCTGCTGAACTCTTCTTCTAGTTTCAGTAGTTTTCTTGAGGATTCCCTAGGGTTTTCTGTGTATAAGATCATGTCATCTGCAGACAGAGATAATTTTACTTCTTCCTTGCCAATCTGGATGCCTTTTATTTCTTTATCTAGCCTACTTGTTCTGGCTAGGACCTCCTGCACAATGTTGAATAAGAGCGGTGATAAAGGGCATCCTTGTCTGGTTCCCAATCTCAAGGGGAATGCTTTCATGGTCTCTCCATTTAGGATGATGTTGGCTGTTGGCTTTTATAAATGTTCTTTCTTATGTTGAGGAATTTTCTTTCTATTCCTATTTTGCTGAGAGTTTTTCTTATGAATGGGTGTTGAACTTTGTGAAATGCCTTTTCTGCATCAGTTGATAAAATTATGTGATTCTTGTCTTTTGTTTTATTTATGTGGTGGATTACATTAATTGTCTTTCTAATGTTGAACCATCCCTGCATACCTGGTATGAATCCCACTTGGTCATGGTGAATTATTTTTTTGATGCATTGTTGAATTCTATTGGCTAGAATTTTGTTGAGGATTTTTGCATGTAAGTTCATTAAAAAAAAGGGATATAAAAAAACCAAAAAACATACCCATTGCCGTCAAGTCGATTCCGACTTTTAGCAACCCTATAAGACAGAGTAGAACTGCCCCATAGAGTTTCCAAGGAGCACCTGGCAGATTCAAACTGCCAACCCTTTGGTTAGCAGCTGTCACAGTTAACCACTATGTCAATATAGGTCCGCAATTTTCTTTTTTTGTGGTGTCTTTACCTGGTTTTGGTATCAGGGATGTAGTGGCTTCATAGAATGAGTTTGATAGTATTCCATCTTTTTCTATGCTCTGAAATACCTGTAGTAGCAGTGCTGTTAACTCTTCTCTGAAAGTTTGGTAGGACTCTGCAGTGAAGCCATCCGGGCCGGGTTTTTTTTTTTTTTTGGTGAGAGTTTTTTGATTACCTTTTCAATCTCTTCTTTTGTTATAGGTCTATTTAGTTGTTCTACTTCTGTTGGTTTAGTTAGTTTAGGTAGGTAGTGTGTTTCTAGGAACTCATCCATTTCTTCCAGGTTTTCAAATTTGTTAGAGTACAGTTTTTCATAGTAATCTGATATGATTCTTTTAATTTCAGTTGGATCTGTTGTAATATGGCCCATCTCATTTCTTATTTTGGTGTTTTGCTTCCTCTCCTGTTTTTCTTTTGTCAGTTTGGCCAATGGTTTATCAATTTTGTTAATTTTTTCAAAGAACCAGCTTTTGGTCTTGTTAATTCCTTCAATTGTTTTTCTGTTTTCTATTTCATGTGGTTCTGCTCTAATTTTTTATTATTTGTTTTCTTCTGGTGCCTGAGGATTTCGTTTCTTGCTCTCTTTCTACTTGTTCAAGTTGTAGGGATAATTCTTTGATTTTGGCCCTTTCTTCTTTTTGTATGTGTGCATTTATTGATATAAATTGACCTCTGAGCACATAGTGTCCTTCCTTATCCTTTATGATGGATTTAACTTTAAAGTCTATTTTGTCAGAAATTAATATTGCCAGTCCTACTCTTTTTTGATTGTTGTTTGCTTGATATATTTTTTTCATCCTTTGAGTTTTAGTTTGTTTGTGTCTCTAATTCTAAGGTGTGTCTCTTGTAGGCAGCGTATAAACAGATCATGTTTTTTAATCCATTCTGCCACATTCTGTCTCTTTATTGATGCATTTAGTCGATTTACATTCAGCATAATTATGGATTGGTATGAATTTAGTGCTATCATTTTGATGTTTTTTTTTTGTGTGTTGTTGAGAGTTTCTTTTTCCCACTTCATTTTATGTGCTGAGTAGATTATCTTTATATATTGTCCTTTCCTCATATTCGTTGTTGTTGATTTTGTTTCTGCTGAATCTCTATTTCTTTCTTGTATTTTATTTTGATGAGTAAGATAGTTTGTCTCCTTTGTGGTTACCTGATTATTTACCCCTATTTTTCTAAATTTAAACCTAACTTTTATTTCTTTGTATTGCCGTATCTTCCTCTCTTTATGGAAGATCCATGATTACATTTATTAGTCCCTCTTTATTGTTTTAATGTTGTCTTCTTTTATGTAATAATATCCCTGTTACCCGGTTTTGAGCTTTTTTTTTTTTTTTTAATCTTGCTTTGTTTTTTTTATTTCCCTGTCCGGGTTGACTTCTGATTGCTCTGCCCAGTGCTCTAGTCTTGGGTTGATACCTGATATTATTGATTTTCTAGCCAAAGAGCTCCCTTAAGTATTTCGTGTAGTTTTGGTTTGGTTTTTACTAATTCCCTAAACTTGTGTTTATCTGGAAATGTCTTAATTTCACCTTCATATTTAAGAGACAGTTTTGTTGGATTCTTGGCTGGCAATCTTTTTCCTTCAATTTTTTAAAGAAGTCATCCCATTGCCTTCTTGCCTGCATGGTTTCTGCCTAGTAGTCTGAGTTGATTCTTATTGGCTCTCCTTTGTAGATGACTTTTGGTTTATCCCTAGCTGCTCTTAAAATTCTCTCTTTATGTTTGGTTTTGGCAAGTTTGATTTTAATATGTCTTGGTGACTTTCTTTTAACATCTACCTTATGTGGAGTTCAGTGAGCATCTTGGATAGACATCTTCTCATCTTTCACGATATCAGGGAAGTTTTCTGCCAACAAATCTTCAACAATTCTCTCTGTATTTTCTGTTATCCCTTCCTGTTCTGGTACTCCAATCACTCACAGGTTATTTCTCTTGATAGAGTACCACATGATTCTTAAGATTTTTTCATTTTTTAAAATTCTTTTATCTGATTTTTCTTCAAATATTCTAGTGCCAAGCGATTTATCTTCAAGTTCAGAAATCCTGACTTCTACTTGCTCAATTCTGCTCCTCTGACTTTCTATTGCATTGTCTTCTTCTGTAATTTTATTGTTAATCTTCTGAATTTCTGGTTCCTGTCTGTCTATGGATTTTTCCAGCTTATTAAATTTTTCATTATGTTCCTGAATAATCTTTCGAATTTCTTCAATTGCTTAATCTGTGTTCCTTGGCTTGTTCTGCATTTTGCCTTATTTCCTTCTTGATGTCTTGAAGGGTTCTGTATATTAATCTTTTGTATTTTGCCTCTGGTAATTCCAGGAATGCACTTTCATCTAGAAGATCCCTGGATTCTTTGTCTTGAGAGCTGATTGAGGTGATCATGATGTGTTTCTTTATGTGACTCAATGTTGACTGTTGTCTCCGAGCCATTTATAAGTTATTTTATTGGTTTATGCTTGCTTACTATGTAGCTTCTTGCTTTATTTTATTTTGATATGCCCAAACGGGTTGCTTGAGTGAGCTAGCTTGATTATTTTCACCTTTGGAGCTCTGAAGTCCTGTCCCCAGATGGCTAGAGCTGTTTATCAGGTATATCAGTGTAGGAGTCCATTTACTTTTCTTGTAGGAATTGAGCTCAGGTGTCCAGGTAGCTGATCATCAAGTGTTTGGTACAGGCTCTGTCCTACAGTCTTAGAGGGGCAGGGGTGATTGGTGTATGTACTGGTATCTGACTGCAGCAAGGGGTCACTCTCTGAACAAGACAGGGGACTGAGAACCAACTCCCTAGTTTCTCTGATGAAATCAGATTCCTGTTCCCCACACTGTGCAGGTGCATGGGTCCTGCAAATGGACTGTGGGCACCCAAAGTTTATGGTTGTAAGGACTGGGAGGTACCAGTTATCCTTGGACCCCTGTCGTGCATGGCTGGGTGACCTGAGTGGAAATACCAGTCCTTAGGCCCCTGATGTGGGTAGGTGAGGAACCTGTTTAATAGGCAAAGCAATGTCAAACATCAAACACGCACGTCTCCGCCACACAGCTGAAATGGTTGGAGTCTGCCAACAAGGGCCTGTTGTCCTGAAATAGGCCCACACAGGTCCATGCAGAGGGGAAAGGTGCTCAAAGTCCATGGACTGTTTATGCCTGGACAGGAGCTGCTTTTGTCCTGAGCTCCCCGAGTTAGTGGATCTGGCAAATTTTCTTTTCCCCCAATTGCAAATTTACTCCTTCTCCAGGGCTGGGAGGATGGCTCTAGGTGCTCGACAGGGCCTATCTCAGGCCCAGGGAATCAACAGCCACTGAAGCCAGCCTGGGGGTAGGGGGAACTGTAAAATGTAAGCAAGTACTTAGCTTTTGCCAAGAGCACCATACTTCTCTGGTTCCAGAGGTGTGAGTAGGCTGTGTGGCTTGCTGCTTCTCCCTGGGGAAACTGCAGCACAACACTAGTATCAGCCCTCAGCAGCCACTCCCAGGAATGGTGCCAGAGGGCTTCTGGCAATTCAGGTTTGGTAACTCCTCTCCACTTCTGAACCTTCTCTTCTTCCACCTGCCACTCAGTTCATTTTTTAACTTTGCATTTTATGTTCAGAGCTCCTAGCTTGTCATTAATATACTCATTTCACTTGTTTCTTCAGGTCTTTGTTATAACAGAGCTCACCAAAAGGCTCTGTCTATTCCGCCGTCTTGGCCCCGCCTCCTGTTTCTGTTTTTTAATGATCCTGTTACATGTTGTACTTAATTTTCCAAATTATCTCAAATTGTTTTCATAATTAGAAGGAATAATAATGCTGAAATCAGTAAAATTACTGTTAAAACATGCTATACTGTACTTTAGGTGGGTGTCAAGCTTCATGGAGAAAGAAAATGAGATATTTTTATTTCCTTTTAGTTATTTGCTGTTTTCTGTCTTCATATGGTTTAATTCATATTTTGAAAATAACACTAATGAGAAAATAATACTTGGCTTTTTATGTTTTAGATATCTATAATGAGTCCAAGTATCTAATTAATTTTTCTACTTGATTACGGTCTTCTCAATAATTGCCTTCTTGACAACCTCTCACCTTGGATTTTATATGACCAGTGGAGTTTATAAAACTTGCTTGTGATTGAAAAGCTGTATTGCCATTTCCTTTTGCATTTTTCCCAAAGGCCTGGGGCAAAATGTTGAATATGGGTGTGTTTTTTTAAACTAAATGTGCATTTGAATTGTTCTATATTAAAAATATTAATAACCATCCTACAATCATCCTTATGATTTAGACACTATCTGGACAAATCAGCTCTTTCCTACCAGGATTCACAAACTCAAATGACTACAGGGACCAAGCATGAATTATGAATAAGTTAAATAAGTCAGGTTTTAGGCAACAGGGTATGGTGGGCAATGTGATAAACTAGATAGTAAACTTTCCATTCAAAGGGCATGCCCACCAGAAAACACAACCTGATTCATTCAAGGTCGAGTCTACTAAGTTTTTCAATTTATGTATGGAAAATCGATAATCCAGATATCTTTGTGAAATAAACCATTTTTAAGTGTCAATTTCACCTTCAAAAAATTTGTGAACAGTGTAGACCAGTAAATGTAGCTTCTAAGTGAATGTGGCCCATAATTTAACAGTTTGCAATGTCTGCTCTAGGCGAATCAGTTTATATAACCGGAGTAAATATTTTATTGGAAGGTTGTGGACATAAGTTAAAAGTCTAGTTCTTAATAAGTGCTTTTGAATTAGAAGTTATATTAATTTGATGTTTCATAAACAGTTGAATTTTCTGTTTTTCAAGTTCTTTCACTTTTACTAATTGATACAATATAAAGATACCCAAAGGACTTTGTCATGAGATTTTTGTACAAAGCATTATTTTTTGTAACCAAATAAAAACTTTATATTTTATTTTGTAAATAAGACAGACCTGAGCTAACTTTTGAATAATAAAAAAAAAGATCAATTTGTTCCAATTAGGTATAAAACCAAAAAACCAAACCTGTTGCCATCAAGTCAATTCTGACTGATAGCAACCCTATAGGACAGAGTAGAACTGGCCCATAGGGGTGGCTGGTGGATTCCAACTACTGACCTTTTTGGTTAGCAACCAAGCTCTTAATCACTGTGCCACCAGGGCTCCCTTTTATAATACGTGTATTACATTATATAATAAATGGGTTATAAATGTTCCATAGGCTTTTCTTTTTTTCTATGTACAACCATCTGGCCAGACAGGACTTTTGTCTCCACAATCATAGTGAGCCTCTGAAATCTGAGGAGGTAATTTTCCTTTTTCATGTTAAAGAATCAAGTGTGTATCAAGAGAAGAAATGTGTACTCTGTTTTGTATAAAATTTTCTGCATTTATAGCTTCTTTAATGAATAATTAAGCATTTAATTATATAGGCTCTACTTAGATGTAATTGAACACTGGATTTCATTAATTTAATAGATATGTTTTTGTCCACTCACAACTATTTCCGAAAGTTGACAAACTTCACTATGTTTTTATTTTGATGAAGAAAATTTACATCAGCTCGAACCTGGCAACCGACCTGTGCTGAAACTATGGGGGGAATACATACAATCTCTGACTCCTACATTTGAACTAGGCTCTATTATTCTCTGGAGACCTTGAGTGGTTCAAATGGTCAACACACTTGGTTGTTAACCAAAAGATTGCAGGTTTGAGTTCACCAGGAATCTTGTCAGAAGAAAGGCCTGGAAATCTACTTCTGGAAAAAAAAACAAAAACACAAAAACCACCAGTAGAAAACCCTGTGGAGCACTGTTCTACTGTGACACACATGGGATTACCATAGTCAAAGCCAACTCATTGGCAACTGCTTTATTTTCTTGTTTTGTTATGTTATTATTATTTTCTACTCTTTGAAAGTTACTTAGACACTAAGAACAGAGAAAATTTATAAACCTCTGGCAATGTTCATTTTTTTCTAATCTGTAATCTCCAAATGGGCAGGGACCAAGTCATCTTTGTTTACTGTTCCATTCCCAGCACCTATTATGCTGACATATCATTACCACTTCAAAATACTTGTTGGATTCTTTTATTCAGTAATCAAATGACTTAAATAGCTCTGATAAGCAAGCCAACCAGCATTGTAGGATCAGAAGGCAAGAGAAACTAAATGTTCCAAGAAAGATATGTTTCTTAGTAAAAAGTGAATGACTGCGTAAATTTGGAGTAGAATATCAGTTTTGGGAGAGGCACACATCTATTACATGGATGATTCCACACTTTGATCTTTTCAGAGATAAGAGAAAGCAATTTTTGAAACCCTTTCCTGTGTTTTGTACCAATGTTAAAATTGCTCATCAAATGAGAAATAAAAGTATTTCAGAGTCAAAAAGGTGAGTTAGTTCTTGCTCACATATGTGCACAAGAAAAATATTACTCTTAAAAATACAATTCAAATAAAAATCATCCCTCTGTGCTTCAACTTTTCAAAAAGCTACTGTTTATTTACCAGTTGCCATTGAATTGTCTGACTTATTGTGACCCCCTGAGTGTCAGGGTAGAATTGTGCTTCATATTGTCTTAACTGGCTGATTTTTTGGAAGTAGATTGCCAGGCTTTTCTTCCGAATGTATTTTTTTTTAATAATTTTTATTGAGCTTTAAGTGAACGTTTACAAATCAAGTCAGTTTGTCACATATAAGCTTATATACACCTTACTCCATACTCCCACTTACTCTCCCGCTAATGAGTCAGCCCTTCCAGTCTCTCCTTTCTTGACAATTTTGCCAGTTTCTAACCCTCTCTACCCTCCTATCTCCCCTCCAGACAGGAGATGCCAACACAGTCTCAAGTGTTCACCTGATACAAGTAGCTCACTCTTCATCAGCTTCTCTCTCCTACCCATTGTCCAGTCCCTTCCATGTCTGATGAGTTGTATTCAGGAATGGTTCCTGTCCTGGGCCAACAGAAGGTTTGGGGGCCATGACCACCGAGATTCCTCTAGTCTCAGTCAGACCATTAAGTCTGGTCTTTTTATGAGAATTTGGGGTCTTAGCCCACTGATCTCCTGCTCCCTCAAGGGTTCTCTGTTGTGCTCCCTGTCAGGGCAGTTATTGGTTGTGGCTGGGCACCATCTAGTTCTTCTGGTCTCAGGATGATGTAAGTTTCTGGTTCATGTGGCCCTTTCTGTCTCTTGGGCTCATAGTTATCGTGTGATCTTGGTGTTCTTCATTCTCCTTTGATTCAGGTGGGTTGAGGCCAATTGATGCATCTTAGATGGCCGCTTGTTAGCATTTAAGACCCCAGACACCACATTTCAAAGTGGGATGCAGAATGTTTTCATAATAGAATTATTTTGCCAATTGACTTAGAAGTCCCCTTAAGCCATAGTCCCCAAACCCCCGCCCTTGCTCTGCTGACCTTTGAAGCATTCATTTTATCCCGGAAACTTCTTTGCTTTTGGTCCAGTCCAGTTGAGCTGACCTTCCCTGTATTGAGTATTGTCCTTCCCTTCACCTAAAGTAGTTCTTATCTATTAACTAATCAGTAAATAACCCTCTCCCACCCTCCCTCCCTCCCCTCCTCGTAACCACAAAAGTATGTGTTCTTCTCAGTTTATACTATTTCTCAAGATCTTATAATAGTGGTCTTATACAATATTTGTCCTTTTGCCTCTGACTCATTTCACTCAGCATAATGCCTTCCAGGTTCCTCCATGTTATGAAATGTTTCAGAGATTCGTCACTGTTCTTTATCGATGCGTAGTATTCCATTGTGTGAATATACCACAATTTATTTACCCATTCATCCGTTGATGGACACCTTGGTTGCTTCCAGCTTTTTGCTATTATAAACAGAGCTGCAATAAACATGGGTGTGCATATATCTGTTTGTGTGAAGGCTCTTATTTCTCTAGGGTATATTCCGAGGAGTGGGATTTCTGGGTTGTATGGTAGTTCTATTTCTAACTGTTTAAGATAACGCCAGATAGATTTCCAAAGTGGTTGTACCATTTACATTCCCACCAGCAGTGTATAAGAGTTCCAATCTCTCTGCAGCCTCTCCAACATTTATTATTTTGTGTTTTTTGGATTAATGCCAGCCTTGTTGGAGTGAGATGGAATCTCATCGTAGTTTTAATTTGCATTTCTCTAATGGTTAATGATTGAGAGCATTTTCTCATGTGTCTCTTAGCTGCCTGAATGTCTTCTTTAGTGAAGTGCGTATTCATATCCTCTGCCCACTTCTGAATGTACTTGAATCTCCAATTTTTTGGTTAGGAGCTGAGTGTGCTGTTTACACCACCCAGGGATTCCTTTCACAAAGTAACAGGTGACAAATACGCCAGCATATGTAACAAGCTGGTGAATAAATATTTTAATTAGTTACTGCTGCACACTATTTCACCCCAGAACTTAGTGGCTTAAAATAACATTTTACTCTTCTCTCGTAATTCTGCGAGTTGACTAGGCTCAGCTGGTCAGTTCTTGGGGTCTGTCATGAGATTGCAATTAGATGTTGTCTCGGTTGCATGACTAGATGACTGAGGTGTCTTCTTCGCTCACATTTCTGGGATTTTTGCTGGAATGGCTGGAAATATTAAGGGCTGGGTGGGGACCAGTTCCTCCACATGGCCTCCCCACTTTGTCAACTTGTGTTTCTTCATACCCCAGCAGTGTCATGGTAGTTCATCTTCTTAAATGCAGCTGGTTCCCTGAGCAACCATTCCAAGTTTTCAAAGCAAAACCCCAAGTTTTCTTCTGATGTAACCTTGTTGCATTGTATTGACTATAAGTTTGTCAAAGCATCAGCCAGATTCTAGAGGAGGGGATCACTTCAAGGCACAAATACTGGGAGGTGTAATTAATTGTTGGGACATCTTTGGAGATCAGCTACTTCAATGAAACTTGTTTTACACATTTTTTATAGAGGAGAAGGAGCCCTGGTGGCACAGTCATTAAGAGCTTGGCTGTTAACCAAAGTTTCGGCAGTTAGAATCCACCAACTGCTCCTTGGAAACCTATGGGGCAGTTCTACAGTGTCCCTCAGTGTCAGTATGAATTGGAATCAACTTGATGACGACAGGTTTGGTTGTTGGATTTTTTACAGAGGAGAAACTCATAATGACTCAGAGTGACCTTATAGAACAGAGTAGAACAGTTTCACAGTGTTGTCTATGCTGAAAGCATTATGGGAGCAGATTGCCAGGTCTTATCTCCTACCAAGTGTCTGGTGGATTTGAACTGCCAACCTTTTGGTTAGCAGCCAAGCATTTACTCATTGCACCACCAGGGCCACTATGAGTTGGAAATTACCATGGCATACAACAACAGATTAGAAAAGAAGCCATGGTGGAGTAATGGTTAAGCACTCAAATGTTAACTGAAAGGCCAGTGGTTTCAACCCATCAGATGCCCTGAAGGAGAAGAGACCTAGTAATCTGCTTCTGTCAAGATTAATAAAATAAAAAATATATTGCCATCAAGTCAATTGTGACTCATAGTGACTCTACAGGACAGAGTAGAACTACCCAATAGGATTTCCGAGGCTGTAAATCTTTATATAAAAAGGCTGCCATATCTTTCTCCCGTGGAGTAGCTGGTGGTTGGTGGGTTTGAACTGCTGACATTTAGGTTAGCAGCGGAGTACTTAACCATTTTATCACCGGGAGTCCTTCTTGTAAAGAGTACAGCCTAAGAAAACTTATGGGGCAGTTCTACTCTATCCTGTTGGGTTGCTACAAATTGGAATTAACTAGATGCTATATAACAACAACAACAAATGGAGTAGAAAGTTCATAGGCTGTAAAAATGTTTAATGCAGATGAAACGGGTCCATTTTGAAGAAATATCCATATTTGTAAAAATCCATATAAATAGCCATATTTAAAAAAATGTTGTTGAATAGGTGTATGTTGTGCTATATATATTCTCACTAACAACAAAAATAAAATAAATTATTAAAAAAATTAAAAACTCACACTGTAGATTCAAGTAGCCAAAAAACAAGACCACTTCTAATATTTGACAGTGTGGTAGTCGGTATGGTTAAATGACTTTGGTCTCCAATTTTGTAAAAACAAAGGGAAAAAAGCTCTTTATATATTGAAACAATTATTTTCATAAGTTTTTTCACCACTTGCTTCAATCTGCCAAATTTGATGAAACTGTTTCTTGAATGGTTGGAATTATTATTAAAAGCTGATAACTATTTTTACTGTACCAATGGGTAATAACATGAAACATATTACAAAGGTTTAGGTATAAACTGAAAATGTAAATGTTTTTCAAGAACTTTTGGGGAACATAATTAATTTTCAGCAAAAGGAAAGGAAACAAGGTAATGGTGCACATAGGAATTAATCTGGGTTCAAGATTTAAGCTTTTGGTGACCTAAGTATTTTCTCCTTTGAATATTTTGTTGAGACCATGTGTTTTCACTAATGGGAGGTATGCTTATTAAAGGACAAAATTCAGAATTTTTGTAATTAGTTATGGATTTTGACACCCATTGTCTGGGATCACATATGCCCCAGAGGAACCTGGATGTAGTAAATCCTAGCAATATGAGCCAATGATAAATTTTTAAAAAATATTTTTTAACTTCACTTCTTGAAAATTTGTAAAACGTTAGGTAAAATGTGAAGGCAACTGGCAATGGCTGCACATACATTTTATTCCATCTCCTTCTTCTTAGCCTTTTCATTATTTTTCATGAAACTTTTCAAACCATAGTTGAATGCATTCTTCCTTACTGCAAAAGCAGTACTTACAGCCCAAATAAAGCCAAGGTGTTTTTTATCTTAGGGAAATTACTGCTACAATGTAGTCTTCATTACTGCCAAATAAAACTAAAGGAATTTTAACCTTAGGAAAATTACCACTAGTATGTATTCTTCATTATAACAATAGCAGTACTAACAGCTAAAAAGCAGAAATAGCTGCCCTGCAATACTGCAGAACCACTCATCATGGTGCCTTCCACCTGCTATATGTAGAAGCAACTATTGTGCCCTAAGATTGACAGCATGGTAAGAATAACTTATAGGAGTTTGAGGCTCTTGGAAAGGTCCACTGCATTGCTTAATCCCTTATTGCAAAGGCATTACTTACTGTTCAGAATATAGAAAAGCAGGAAGCCAGTAACACCTGAAAACAATGAATGACATCAAAGAGAAAATGGCCACTATTACTGAATTAAGATTTGAAATAGCTTATTCTCAGATAAGTACATTCTCAAGAGAATACAGAAACTGGGAAATGTAGTGAGGAGGTTTCCTCACAAAAAAATAAAGGCAAACCTGTCAAAAGTCTAGAAAATTCACACATTCAGGAGGTATTACCTAGGGCAATGCTCAGTCTACACAAAAATGAGGTTCCAACTCAGGGTCCTTAGTTTCATGTATTTCAAAAGGCTCCTACCTTGAGGCTAAATGTGTTAAAATCAGGCTACCTCCTTCCCAAAGAACTCCAGAGGCATAAAAATGGTTGGGATACTGTATGTCCCACAGATCGCCAAAGGGTTTTAAGAGCAGAAAATAGCATCCTTGGGTACTGTAGGTACTTTTAAGGTCTTTATGTTGGTATGCTTTATAGTTTCTTAATTGGCCTTTGTTTTCTTAAGACACCTAGATGGTAATTTCATCATTGTTGACCTTGATTTAGCATAATGACTCTGTTAATAGGTCTGATTAATATTTTCAAGATGGGCTTTATTGAGACCTTCTTACAGTATTAACAGAGTAGGTTATTAAAGAAAACTAGTGGATCCCAGTGACGTTCCCAAAACTTCATATTAAGAACAGGAACAACATCAATTCCAAGGTCACTCAGGTTGTTGGCAGAACTCATTTCCTTGTGGTTATAGGAAATGGGGTCACTATGAGTCGGGATCAACCCCATGGCACCCAACAACAACATAGGACTGAGGCTTTCAGTTTCTTGCTGGCTTTCTGCTTGAGGCTGTGCTCAACTCTATGTTGAAGAATCTCCTAGCATCTGCTAGTAATGCCATCAAGTCAGTTCTGACTCATGGAAACCCCATTTGTTACAGAGTAGAATTGTTCTATAGGGCTTTCTTGACTGTAATCTTCATTGAAGCAGACTGCCAGGCCTTTCTCCCAGGGTACCACTGGGTGTGTTTGGACTGCCAAGTTTTAGGTTAGTAGGTGAAACCATTTGTGCCACCCAAGGATCTATCTGCTGCTAGGATGGAGTCTTATGCAATGAAGTGTAGTCATTCTCCTTACTGCTCCACGTAGTGAAAAAATACAATGCTATAATATTGTTGTTGTTGTTAGGTGCCAACATGTTGGTTGCTACTCATACAGACCTTACGTACAACAGAGTGAAACACTGTCTGGTCCTGCACCATCCTCACAATCATTGGAATGTCTGAGCCTATTGTTCAACCACTGTGCCAATCCATCTCATTGAGGGTCTTCCTCTTTTTCACCGACCCTCTATTTTACCAAGTATAATGTCTTCCAGGGACTGGTCCCCGCTACTTCATGTCCAAAGTAAGCAAGAAGTAAGTAAGTTTCACTATCCTGCAGGCTGTACTTCTTCCAAGACAGGTTTTTTTTTGTTTTTTTTGGCAGCACATGGTATTTTCAATATATAAATCAAAAGTGTCAATTCTTCTTCCGTCTTCCTTATTCATTATCCAGTTTTCACTTGCATATGAGGCAACTGAAAATATCATGGCTTGGGACAGGTGCACCTTAGTACTGAAGGTGACATCTATTTTTGGAAAACTTTAAAGAGGTATTTTGCAGAAGATTTGCCTAATCCAACACTTTCTTTGATTTCTTAACTACTGCCTCCACGGGCTTTGATTGTGGACCAAGTAAAATGAAATCCTTGACAACTTCAATATTTTCTCCATTTATCCTGATGTTGCTTATCGGTCCAGTTATGAGGATTCGTGTTTTCTCTATGATGAAATGTAATCCATAGTGAATGTTGTAATCTTTGATCTTCCTCAGTAAGTGCTTCAAGTCCTCTTCACTTTCAGCAAGCAAGATTGTGTCATCCGCATATCACAGGTTTTAATGAGTCTTCCTCCAATCCTGACACCATGTTTTTCTTCTTATAGTTCAGATACTCAGATTAATTGGTCAGCATACAGTTTGAGTAAGCATAGTGAAATGATACAATACTGACCCGTACTTTTTATGATTTTGAACCATGCAGCATCCCCTTGTTCTGTTTGAATTACTGCCTCTGAGTCTATGTGCAGTTTCTGCATGAGAATGTTCTGGAATTCCCATGCTTTGCAATGTTATTCATAATTTGGTATGATTCACATAGTCCAGTGCCTTTGCGTAGTCAATAAAACACAGGTAAACATCTTTCTGGA